>NW_009708637.1:3655-8104 GCF_000703405.1 Apaloderma vittatum | reverse complement strand
GCCCCTGGCCCCCCGCCAAACTTTGTCTTCATTCATGAGAGCTCCTTTCCTCCGATGGGGTTTTAACCGTTTCGCTCCCGAAAAAACGACGCGCGAGGCTCTGCTCCAACACAGCCCCCCCGGAAAAAAATAACCCCAAGGCAGGTGAGAGGCGTCAAAGCGTCCGCTCGGCTCGGGGAGGCCGAGGGCTGGCGGGGGAGGCGAGGGCGGGCCGAGCGCGGCCTGAGGAGGAACCGTGGGATGAGGAGGAAGCCCAGAGTGATGGAGGATCATGGCCCAAGGATGGATGGATCACGGGATGAAGGGGAACCACGGCACGAGGATGGAGCACGGCCCAAGGATGGGACCCAGCACGAAGCTGGACCACGGGATGAAGCTGGACCATGGGATGAAGCTGGACCACGGGATGAAACGGGACCACGGGATGAAACGGGACCACGGGACGAAGCTGGACCACGGGATGGAGCTGGACCACGGGACGGAGCTGGACCACGGGATGAAGCTGGACCATGGGATGGAGCTGGACCACGGGATGAAACTGGACCATGGGATGGAGCTGGACCACGGGATGAAACCGGACCACATCACAAGGAAGGACCATTGCCCAGGGATGGACCACGGCATGAGGAAGGACCATGGCTCAAGGATGGATGGATCACGGGATGAAGGTGGACCATGGCAGGAGGAAGGACCATCACCCACTGGTGGATCACAGCATGAGGAAGCATCATGGCCCAAGGATGGACCGTGGCACGAAGGTGGATCATAGGATGAAGCTGGACCACATCACGAGGAAGGACCATCACCCAAGGATGGACCATGGCACGAGGGAGGACCATGGCACGAGGAAGGACCATGGTCCAAGGATGCACCACGGCACAGAGGTGGACCATGAGATGAAGCTGAACCACATCACAAGGAAGGATTATGACTCAAGGATGGACCACAGCGTGACGGAGGACCATGGCCCAAGGAGAGACTGTGGCCCAAGGACAGACTGTGGCCCGAGGAAGGACCATGGCCCGAGGACGGACCGCAGCACGAGGAAGGACCACGACCCTCAGATGGCCCCGGCACGAGGGAGGACCACGGCACGGGCACCTGCATCTCTCCTGGCTGGAGAAGGACACCTTGGCACCCGGGTTTGGAAGCCGGCGGTGGCTCATCTCCTCTCCTTCGCTCCGAGAGGGCGGGTGGGGCAGGACTGGAGTTCCAGCGGTTCTCCACCGACCCTCCAGCCGCTTTACCCAGTGCTGGGAGGTGACCCGACTCGGGACACCTGGGGTCGGGAGGTGGAAGCCGAAACACGGGAGGAAGCGGCCGTAAGGACGAGGGTGACGAGTTTGAGGCCTCGTTAAGGACTTCCCGCGCGTTCGGAGCGGCCGCCGCGGAATTACCGAACCCGGCTTCCCTCTGCCAAAAGCAGAAATAAAACCAAGATCCCGCCGGAGTCGCAAGCCGCAACGGGGAACTTGAGAGAGCAAGAGCCCGACGAGAAAATAAAAAAAGGGTTAAAATGCTCAAAATGGGTTTTTCCAAGCGGCCGGATCCTTTTTGCCAATTCCTTTGCCCGTTTCCTCGTTATATCCCCAATAAATTTTAGCACTTCCAGCTCCGATCCAAAGGGAAAAGGTCAAGGCCCACCCGTCAAGCACTGGTACCACCCAAGTTCGCCTTCATTAGCTAAAACGGAACAATTTCATTTACAAAGTGGGAAATAACTAATTAGGCTTTAATTATATGATTTTTACCATAGATTTCTAAACTAACGAGGTGGGGGTTGCGCCCCGGTAAGATTTCTTTTCAGACTGCACCCACCGAGCGGCGCGTGGTGGGAGAACAAGAACGGTGGAACGGGCAGAAATTGGTCTTTTCAAGCGCCCAAATCTTCCAAAATCCTGAGGTTCTGCTTGAAGAAATGACGCGGTTTGGGGTCTCAAGGGGGGAAAAAAAAAGGCTTTTAACTGAGAAAACCCCTACAAGGTGTGATGGAACCCTTGGTGTTGTCACTGGTGGCCCTCCCTTCATTTAAAACCCAAAATTGAGGGGTTTTTGCCAGCTCTCACATCTAAGTGACGCGTCCTCTGCTCCATTTTTTAGGACCGTTTCACACTTTTGTTGGAATTTTTTTCCCCTCCCCATCTTCCTCCCGCCCTTTCATCCTCGTGCCGAGCTTCGGTCCGGATAAAACCATTCCCGACAAATTAGCGGCGGTCGCTGATGCCTCGCGTCTCCCCGTCCTGTCCAAAGATCTTTATGGCCGCGATGGTGAAAAGATCGCGGGAAAACGTCGCTGGGCGCTTGGGTTAATTGAATTTTTGGGTCCTTTTCGTACGGGTGCTTCTATTTCCAGGCTGAAAAGGCTTTTGACGGCGTCTGCAACAATGGGAGCTTTGATGCGGCTTCTGTTTCCCGAACCCAATTCAGGATCCGCAGGTGACCCATCGCGGAGAAACCCTCCCCGTCACATCAGCCCACGAGCCTGCACCATCCCTTCGTCTTCCTCTTTCTGACGGTTCTTAATATAGAAACACAACGCAAAAAGGAGGGGGAGCGAGGGTCTCGATGGCGGCGAACCGTCCAAGTTTGCCCAGGGAACCAAAAAGCAGGATGCGAGTGCCCCGGATGAAATATTTGGAAGGTCTGAATTAGAAAAAGTCGTTTGTGAAAGGACTAACGAGATTTTCGTAGAGTTTCGCCCAGCAAACAACGACAATGACGACGCCACGGCCCCAAAATAAGTGAAGAAATCGGGCGACGCTCCCGGTGGCGGAATTTGTCGCGTTTCAGAGGGTGTGAGAGATGCAGGTGGGGAGGAGAAAAAGACACAACGAGGCCACTTCCCGTGACCTGAGGGAACAGGGTGGGTTTGGTCAAGGCTCATCTCTTCCCTCGCCGGCCCTCGGTTACGCATCTGTCACCTGAGCTGCTGCTTCTCCCAGGATCCCGGAGCAAATCTCCTCCTCTTCACACTTTGTTGGCTTTTATTAAGACATCCTTGGGGGCTTGCGGCAAGCTTCCCGACCCAGCGTTCCTTCGGTTTATCCAAATCTCGGCGAACCCGGCCGTCCTTCCTTCGAGGTATCCAAATCTCAGGAAACCCAACCGTCATTCCTTCGATTTATCCAAAATCTCAGCAAAGCCAACCATCATTCCTTTGATTGATCAAAAATCCCACCAAAGCCAACGGTTCTTCCTTTGATTTATCCAAATCTCGGCAAATCCAACCATCATTCCTTCGATTTATCCAAAATCTCAGCAAAGCCAACCATCATTCCTTTGATTGATCAAAAATCCCACCAAAGCCAACGGTTCTTCCTTTGATTTATCCAAATCTTGGCAAACTCAACCGTCATTCCTTCCATTTATCCAAAATCTCAGCAAAGTCAATGGTTGTTCCTTCCATTTACCCAAATGTTGGTGAATCCAACCATCATACCACTTGATTTACCCAAATCTTGGCAAACCTGACCATCATTCCTTCAGTTTACCCAAAATCTCGGCAAATCCAACCGTCATTCCTTCGATTTATCCAAAATCTTGGCAAATCCAACCATCATTCCTTCAATTTATCCAAAATCTCAGAAAATCCAACCATCATTCCTTTGATTTATCCAAAATCTGAGCAAAGCCAATGGTTGTTCCTTTGATTTATCCAAATCTTAGCAAACTCAACCATCATTCCTTCCACTTATCCAAAATCTTGGCAAACTCGACCATCATTCCTTCAGTTTACCCAAAATCTCGGCAAACCCAACCGTCATTCCTTCGATTTATCCAAAATCTCAGCAAAGCCAATGGTTGTTCCTTCCATTTTCCCAAATCTCGGAGAACCCAACCGTCGTCCCACTCGATTTATCCAAATCCCAGCAAACCTGACCGTCGTTCCTTCAATTTACGCAAATCCCAGCGAACCCGCTGACCAAACACAGCCGAGCCTGGAAGGGAGGTTGTTTTTAAAGGGCATCGCTACAGAAATTCAAGATCTGATCTTCTGCTGAAGCCGTTTCTTGAAAACCGAGTCGATGAGCACCTTTCCCTTATCCCGGCAGGCACGTGCACCGTCCCGGGGCGACAGAACACGCGACGTTCGATTAAACCGGCGTCTCCGAATGGCGAGCGGGGACTCCTCGAAGCGCCAGCCGGTTTGCTGAAATCGTGGCAAGGACTGAACCAACCCAGCGACGGAAACGCCGAATCGGCCTCGCCGCCGCGCTAGGAGGTATTTAAAAATCATCAGGTCTCCAAGATTAAATGAGAATTAAATAAGCAGCAAGTTCAGGAGTGATTCATAGAAGGGGAAAAGCACATTAGGTTTGGACTTACTCGACGAGAAGGGCCTATTACCAAGCAACCATCTTGAAACTCTCTGAAATTCTGCATCTGTCTCATTTCTTTTCACTCCCAATTCCCTTTTTTTTTCAAAAAAACAAGCCAAAACTAAAAAGC
>NW_009708637.1:2909-3623 GCF_000703405.1 Apaloderma vittatum | reverse complement strand
AAGAAAGAGCGCATGGAGGGTTACGATCGGCGTTTGAGGAGCAGGCGCAGGACCAGCACCTCCACCCGCACGGGCTCCTGCTCCGCTCCACACCCCACCGAAAGGCTGAGTTTAAACTGGGAGCAAACTGGGAGCAGCTCAGATTTCCAGCTACAACCCAGCGCCAGCCGAATAAATCAAACGAGACTCGAATAAAAACTTCCCAGAACAAACGCTTCGCAGAATAAACTGAACAATCCCCGTGAAGACACAGAGTAGAGGACCAGTAGATTTCCCACCCGGTGGCTCCGTCCCTCGCTAACGGGGGAATCGCTGGAGCGCCGGCACCCGCAGCTCGGAAAGACTCCGCGGCGTTTCTCCGCGGAGTTTCCTTAACTTGACGCAGTTTGTTCCCGGCCACGCAGGGGCAGCTCTCGGGGACCGGCTGGGAAAACAAGAATATATCGACAGAAAAGAACCGTTTTCCAACGTTTCAATTTAAAAAGAAGAAAAAAAAAATAAAGAAATCAACCCCAAAACATTATGATTGGTGAAGCATATGGGGCCTTCGAGATAAAGTCCTGCCCCCTCCCTCCCTCAGCTCCTCTCAGCAGCGAGGAGTTTCAGCTCTTTTGTCTTTTCGGTGACTTAAGTTAATTTTATTCTGCTCAAACAGTGACTCCGCCGCAGACAAAAGGCAAAAACGAAGACCCACTGCAGCGAAACAAGTTTTAT
>NW_009708637.1:2332-2624 GCF_000703405.1 Apaloderma vittatum | reverse complement strand
CGGCCTCCTTGCTGAAAGGTGCTCAGGCTCGAGGGGACAAACATCTTGATCCCAACACCAAGAGAGCAGGGAGGGTCCCGGCCCCCTTTCGGCCAAAATACCATTTTCCTACTTTTTTTCAGCTTCGGATGACGAGGGGAACCCCGAACACCCGATATCCAGCCTGGAAAGATTTGGCCGAGGAGAAGCGACGCTCCGAGAAGTGTTTCTACTCCTCGCAAATATTTATCTTTTTGGCGATGAAAGATTTTATTTACAGTCGCCGATGTCCCATCGGGAAGGGAAGATAAGC
>NW_009708637.1:0-1730 GCF_000703405.1 Apaloderma vittatum | reverse complement strand
CCAGGAGGCTCCCGCGTTAAAAAAAAAAAAAACAAAAAGCCCCCGAGGCTCTTTATAGACTCCTCCGCACCGATCTTGGGTCTAATTTTAGAGAGGAGGCTTGGAAGTGCCGCTCCTCACACCCTGCAAATTCCAAACGCCGGCGTTCAGAGGGATTTCGGGCATAGCCCGGATACCGTCAGCGCAAAGGACCGGAGAACGTTCCCCGTCGCAAAACTAATCGCGATCCCGAGTCCTGGTGTTATCTCCCCTTCCCTTGACGCACCTTCAGGGCTGAGAGCGAGCGGCTCGGAGGGACATTTGTACGAAAATCACGGAGAACGAAGGGAAAAAAAAGCAGAAATCCCAGCGCTGCGGCGTCTTCTCATGGACGGGGCCAAGGTTTCTGAGGCTGAGGCTCGATAAACCTCAAAACACCCGACCCAGGCGAATCGCCCGCTCTGGATGTGCACAAGAGAGGGCTGGGTTTAGCTAAATTTCCTCCAGTTCTAGTTTTAGTGAGAAAAAACCAAGCAACACCGCGTGCGCCCGGCATCCCGCCGGCCACGGAGCTTCGGCATCGACCTCAGCCGCAGCGCGAGAGCCCGACCGTCACGCCGGGCGTCTCCATCGAGTCTGGATTTCGGAGTCATGCTCTTAAAGGCAGGGAGGGAGGAACTTAAAAAATAAATTAAAAAACCTCTTTTTCAAATGACCCAGATAAGCATTTTCAACTCCACCTCTCGCAAGAAGCTGAGCCACGGCCAAGCAGCTTCTCCCCAGGCAGAGGGTCCGCGGGGACGCGGGCGAGCGCAGCTCCTCGCTCTTCCACGAAAACCTCCCTGAGAAAGCGCGGCTGAGGCAGAATATTTGGGATTTATTTTTTTTATTTCGCTTAAATACCCAAATTATCAGAATCTCCTAAAACGGGTGGAGAGGAACGACTTGAAGCTTGCGAACGAGAGAAGTAAAACACACCACGGGCTCATCACACCAGCTCCTTTCCCGGGTCCCATCGCTCGGTTCAGCTGAGAAATCCACGAGGTTCCGGGTCGGTTCCGCGTCCGAGTCGCTTTCTCCTCCGGCTTCCAGCGGCCGATGCGACGCCGTAAAACCGCGGCGGCACAGCCCGACAGGGCGAGATCTCTGTGCGCGAGGTGGAGAGCTTGACACGGGGGTTAGATTTATTTAGAGTCACCTCAATTTTTTATTCTTTTTCCTACTTTTTTTTTTTTTTGGCACGACCACAACCCAGAGCCACAACTTTAACAAATAGAAAGTCGCTCTCCATGGGGCGATACAGCAGGAAAAAAAGAAAAAAACCGAGATTTTTAATATCTTTTTTCCACAGTTTGCCAAATCAGCAAACCTTACGGCCGAGCGGTGCAACAAGACTCTTCCCGAGCCGGGACACTCACCAAAAGTTCCCAAAAAGGGGCGAGTTACCCCATACGCCCCCTCCCCGCGAGAGCAGAGCTCGGGTGGGTGGGGAAGAAGGAAACAGAATTAACAGGGAAAAGCCTCACAGGAAAATCTGAAGGGATGAACAAGCAGGGAAGTTCCTCTCCTTTAAACCTCCATCACCCGGGCTGCTCCCTCAGAAGGAAAGAAAACGGGCAGAAAAGATGCTTTTACAAGAGCGGCTGAAGTTGGATTAACTCTGTTTCGGGTAGAATCGGAGGAAAAGCAGCAGAAATCCCTCTCGGGCGCCGCGCCGGGAGCAGCAGGGAGCGGGATGCTGCGGCCGGAGT
>NW_009708636.1:0-26103 GCF_000703405.1 Apaloderma vittatum | reverse complement strand
GCCTCCCCGCCCCCAGCATCCCTGGAGATCCCCAGCCCTAGGAGCTCCTGGGGCTGCTTTGGCCGAGGGACACCCGGCCCGCTGTGACCCCTCCATCGCCCCCCCCTCTTCTTCATCTGCGCAAATGTCTCCCCGCACCCCCGGGGTTGCGCTGGCTCCCTTTGCCCACATACACCTCCCTAACCCTATAGGTCAGATATCCTATGTGTGCACTTATAACCGCTCTGTGGGTGCACAAACCTGTAGCCCCGTGACACACACCCCATATAAGGATGTACAACCCTATAGCCTGTCCCACATACCCTATATATACCTCCCTTACCCTATAGCCCTGTCCCACCTACTCCATAAAAACCTCCCTTACCCTATAGCCTGTCCCACACAGCCCGTAGACACCTCCCTTAACCTATAGCTTGTCCCACATACCCCATATACATCTCCCTTACCCTATAGCCCTGTCCCAGGTATAGAATCATACCCTGTATACACCTCCCTACCCCTATAGACCCATCCTACATACTTTATATACACCTCCCTAACCCTATAGTCCTGTCCCACATACCCCATATACACCTCCCTAACCCTATAGCCTTGACCTACACACCTTATATACACCTCCCTAACCTTATAGCCCTGTCCCGCATACACCATATATGGATAACCTTAAGGCTTTGTCCCACACACCCACTATGTGGATTCACAACCCTATAGCCCTGTAACACATCCCCCCATGTATGAATAAATAAGCCTCTAGCCCTGTCCTACACAACCCTAATACACCTTCTTATCTCTACAGCGCTGTCCCACATATCCCATAGGGATGTGTAAATCTATAGATGTGTCCCACAGACCTTATATACAGCTCATTCCCCC
Organism: Apaloderma vittatum; assembly: GCF_000703405.1. NCBI lineage: Eukaryota > Metazoa > Chordata > Aves > Trogoniformes > Trogonidae > Apaloderma > Apaloderma vittatum. The sequence goes on along the minus strand of NW_009708636.1, from coordinate 25,230 downwards.
CCTATGTCCATTCCTCACCGCATATACCCCCCAGCACTGCTGCCCCACACCCTATATAGATATGTCCCCCATTTCACCTCCACACATGATCTCCACCAGCCACCTCTCCCATTTTCTACACCAGTTACCCCAACGCATGACTCCATCCCTCCCGCGCACCTTCCCCAACCCCACTTTGACCTCCCCCAATTACTCCATGGATGCCAGCTCCTCCGTCTCCCCATCCTCTCAGCTGTTTCTCCCTCCTCCCTTTGTTCTTCCCACCCCAGATCTAGGGCCAGGGTCTCCATAGGCCATGAGAGTACCCTCCCTCAGACCTTTCCCACACCTCCCAGAGCTTCAGGCATGGCAAGGATACCCCTGCCTTGTGGCCAGAGGGACCTCAAGAGATGGAAGAAACATAGTCCTTGCTTTCTCATGGCATCCTTTCAGGCTGGGAAAGAGCAGCAGAGTGGGGAAGGGGTCATAGGAGGGAAAGACTCCATGTGAATTAGGCCTTCATCTCTCAGGTGAGATTGTTTCATAGAGAAAAAATTATTGCAGCTGCATGACCATGTGAGCACTGAGGGCTGAGCTAAGGGAAAAGAGAAATTTCAACGTTCTGCCTTGAAGTGCCAGGGTACAGTCACCACTCAGTGAAGTACACTCATTTTCACCCATTGCTTCTGTATCTTGTCCAGACTGCTCTCCCAAAATGTGGTTATATATGGGGTGAAAAATGCAGGGAGTAAATGCAGAAATGCAACGGATAAGGAGAAGATCGGGATCCGTGAGGGTAACCTGGGCTTCGCTGGAGCCTGGGACAGTAAGTGGAGGCAGAGCAAAAGGGCCATATGCTTTCATTGGGGGGCATGCATGTAACGTGTCCCCTCTCCATATCTGACCATCCTCAGAGGAGGGAACCTTGGCAAGAATGCCAGCAGCAAGCTGAAGGCAGCTCCAGATGGAGCCAAGCTGCTCAGCAGCCTTAGGTGTATCACAGATGGCTTGCACTTCTCCGTACTGCTGATTCCAGCAGACCTGCTTCGAGTTGCGCTGAAGTTTTTTGCAGGTCTCGGCTCTGTGCACGCACTGACCCGTTCCTCACACAACGAGACCTTCCCTGCACCTCCCTAACCACTGTGCAAGAAAGTGGAAGAACAGGCTGGGGGCCAACAGGGTAACAGAGCATCAACGCACGCTGCCGATTCTGTTGTGAGTATCTATTTGGATCCAGTTTAACACGTGGCACTGAGCCTTCCTGAATTATCTCCTTTTCGGATTAAAGCACTTTTCACAGTAAAAAAAAATCAAACCAAACAGCCAAATAAAAGCCAAACTGATTTTCCTGTCGAAGTTGTCAGCAATGCACAAAACATTTCTTTTTCTTGTATTCATCCAGGGCTTTCTGTGTGGCTGGACCCTACTGCATGTCCATCCACCTGATGGGATGTCAGTCTGTCTTCCCTCAAGAGTCAAGTCTTCACTGAGCTATGTCACATCATCCCAGGGAGATTCTCAGGTCCAGGCATTGCTCTCTGGTCTCCAACATGCACATTCTGCAATTCACCAACACCCTTCTTGGAAGGGATGGAGAGATCCAAAGCCAAACTCGAGGGGAACATGAATTCTATGTTCTTGCCTATATTTATTTCCAGAAACTATACTAGCCAATCATCTTGTTTATTCGCTGCCACCAAGACAAATGCCTTATTTGTGATGTGTACAAATAATGGCAAATGCTCAGACTCTACCAACCAGTTATATATTCTCACAGAAAGTGTTAATTTAGCTCAACAACATCTATTTTCCAGAAGTTGATTGCTATTAATTTCTCTGTTTTAATGAGCATGCCATTATTCAATTATAATCATAATATTACCCACAGTCCCTTAATTTTTGGATCCCGTATCTGATGGTGTGTTATTGTGCCTGAGATAGATGTGAGGCTGTTGTGTTTCCAGACACATGTTCCTCTCTCCAGGTTTAGGGAAATACTTCCATCATCTACTGAAGAGCAATGACCCCCAATTAGCTTTAGCTTGCTCTTTGAAAACTCTTGCTGGCAAAATTACTGTCCTGATTCTCTTAAAAACATCTTACTCTATTAGGTGATGTATAGAGTGTTTTCTAGCTGTGGGTGTAATATAAAATATTTCATTAGCCTGGGATGTGGATTAAGTAACCAGGCTCTCTTCCAATTATGGAATATAGGCATTTATTGAAATTTCTGCATTATTATGAATAAATCTGTCATTTCTAGCTAGTGACAAACCAATACCATTAGGGTTTATTTTGGTTTTAGTATGCCCTAAATTTTCTGTTTTATTCATTTCTACCATCCTGAACAATAAAATTCTTACATTTCTTTTTCAAGCTTTTAATTTGCATTGCCTGCTATCAATCTAAGCTTTTTCCGCATCTCTACAGCAGCTTTTACTTCCCCCCTAAAACAAACTGTTTTTGTGGATATTGGTTTATTTGTCTTTGCTTGGGTGGTTTATTTTTATTTTTTTAGTAGCTTTTTTTCAGTGCTTTAGCTATCTTTTTTCATCTATGGGTTTGCAGATATCTAGAAAATTGCTCTTAAAAGGGCTCCTATTTATTCTTAACTTTTTTCTGTCTGAGCAAGCTTTCACAACAAATAGACATGCTTAAAACTATAATTCTTAAAGCATCAAATATGTGTACATTGATGCACACACCCACCCCCTTCCCCTGAGCAATTTAAACTCTCTTGAAAAGTGTGAATACCATTGCCTTAACATCACTTTCAATCCCGAAGCCCAGATTTACTCCTTTACCAGCTTTCAGAGTAGACTAGGACAGATCTGGGCCATGCATCAACAGCTGTAACCTCATCCAGCAGGAAAAAAAAAAAAAAAAAAAGGAAAAAAATCAGAAAGCCTACCAAAACAGGAAACCCCAGGGAAGGTATCAGAAAACAAATACGACTCCCTAGATGCTGCGCCTGGTCTCACACTCCCGTGGCAGAAAAGCTGAGAGTACAGCAGCGAATACGACATCAGAATAAAATCTATCCAGGGCCACAGCCGGTCTTGGCACAGCCTGATATTCACTTCTAGATGCGCACAGAAAGAGCATATAGCAGTATCTAGGTGAAAAAAAAAAATTATAATAACCCTCTTTTGCTCTTATAAGACCTGGTCTGATGCCGGCTTATTTATCCTGTTGGATTCAAAGAAATCAATTGGATCAAAGCCATCCACTTTTTACTTTAAAAGCTGCCATAAATCACATACAGGATGGGTGCTGTGGGATGTGCTGAGTCAGAAACTCGATGTAAATCACCTCAGAGTAAATCCAACTACGTTATTTAGTAGAAAATGAAAATCTGTCCCTCATCACTACCAGTGACTATTAACTCATTATTACCAGTTATTCAACCACTCAGAATATTCAAACGCAGGGCACTCCAGGAAGCACATCTATTCCTCTAGTTTTAAGCTCAGCACCATCACTCTCTTCTCATTCTTCCACTTTGCAAATCTGCTTAATTACCCATTCTCTCTGCCCTGCAACCCTGGTGATACAAACACTTCTGTGGTCGTTGGGGGTTTGCCTTGGAGCTGGGTTGGGGAACATATCTATGGGTAGGAGGACATGCCAGAGTTGTCACCACATCTTGTCGCTGTCCATGTGGTACCATATGGCCAGCCACAGGCTAAGGTTGGTTTTCATAGAGCTGAGCGAAAGGTTTCTCAGGTGTTGCACCATCACAAGGGCTAACTGATACAACAACCAAAGGTCTGCTCGTCGCTTCGCTCACGGCACTCAAGCGAGATGCCAGGATTTCCTTATCCCCGACATGGACATCGTATTATGAACCTTCATGCAAGCCCAGCTTCTACATTTTAAAATTAAATATGGTTCCTGAGAAGCGCCTAAAAACGCACCACTCAGTTGCAGCTGGAAGGGTTCAAAGTCATGGCTGTACTGATATGACATCTCGTGAATAATGCAAATACTGTGATTTTGGGTGCTGAAAGGTTGCACCTGTCCAGCAACATCAGCCTCAGATGACATAATCGACACCATCAAAGGAGATTTCATGGGATCTCTCTGTGGTCCAAGGAATCACATCTCAAGGACTTTCCATCTTGTTGTGTGCAGGGAGTGTTTTGCCCACACAAAGGTTCAGCCAGCAAGTATTGCCAAAAACTTCGTAGTTCAGAGTAGACTTCAAATCCTAAATGATTTGATCTTTGAGTTTCGTCATGTAAAGATTTTTTCACTGGGATCTGCTCAAAAAAAAAAAAGGTGTTACAAAAAAATCTACATTGCACACATTTGTGTGCAAAATACTTTCGTCACGGACCTGCTTAAAAGCTGTGGAAGAAAAGGGGATTTTAATAAATGGGTTCTTAAGCAGAGGTGCATGGGTGTGTTTGTTTGTACATGCCTGTGCGTAAAGGTTTCATGTGTAGATCAGGGCTGATCTTTCTTCTTCTCAGAAAAACCTTTGATTCTGCAGAAAAGTACACAGGGTTTGTAATGGAAAACCCATGCTCCCAGCTCGGCGGCAAAGAAAAAGAGCAGAATTTGAGCTATTCACAAATATTGAATCCAGGTACACTAATAAGGAAGTAGAATTATTTCCAGGCGGTCTCGAGAGGGGAGGGAAGAAAGAGGAACTCTACTAAAGGGAAAACGTGGGCAGAATATTAGAGAACAGTGTAGTCAGACTGATTACAAGCCAGTCAAAGAGGAATTGTAGTAATCCCCAAACCAGACTGGCGTAAAAAAACCCCGTTGTACTGGGAGGGTTCGCAGGAAACCTGACAAGTTGGTTCTGTCTCTAATGTCTATGGCCAGATTTATCTCCAGTGTAATTCTAATGATGCTCTGCAAGAAAATGTTTCACCATATGTTACAACATGACTATGAACATTATTTGAGCACTTGATGGGAAAAAGCAATTAAGCACTGTCTTGTAGATTTAAATAGGAGCTAAGCACATGTTTAAGGACTTTCTTAAATAGAAGTGCTGCTCTGAATAGGAATTGGCACAAATGGAGAGCCTTTGTTGTGGGAAGAGGCATGGATCAGATAGAGGTTTTAAAAATGGGGTATGTTTTTGAGACTTAAATAACACAAATGATCCCTGGAGGTTTCTTCTAACCTCAGTGATTTTGTGGTTCTCTGATGCTTCTTGCTTCATATGGGCCATTCCACCCCTTGCTAACCAGGCAGGTCATGCAAGTGCTTGGCACGGGTCCAGCTGGCAGATTGATTATTAATTTGGAGAACGGGCCAGAGATGAAGTCAAAGTTAATCTTTTTTGTGGGATTCCCAAAAGCAATTTTCATTTCCAGCCAAAGGCTGCCCCGAAGCACCTTTCAAACACTTTGGCTCTGCACAATATCTCAGGACAAAAAAAAATGTACAATCACTTTTACACAGCAAGTGTGTCAGAGTCACCATTTCGCAGGACCTCAGGGTTGGATTAACAAGTGGATTGTTCCCAGGAAAAGGGACATGAACCAGTTTGCATCTTTATTTTTTTGGGAAAAAAAAAAAAGACTGATTAATAAAGAAATAAAAAAATCTTTGATTGGCTGCTAAAACAGTCACAAAGGATCTTGTGCCAGATAGATAAATACTGAACTAAATTAAACGCATTAGCTAAATATGTGTTAATATCAATCTTTAACATTCTAGCAGCTCAGGAAATTTTAGATTCTGTCAGCACCAAAGCAGTAATCATATTTAGGTTAGTTTAGACCTTCCTAAGAACTGAAAAAAGACACAAACGTATATCACAAGGGTCATCCTATTATCCAAGTGATAATTTTTCTTTTCTGTGATCAAGCCACTGTCTGAAAGAAAGGCTGAGCTCTCAGTTATTCTACTGGAAATCCTGTGAGAAATCCAGCAAGTCAGTCTAGAGCAAAATCAACCCTAGAAAAATCGGGCACTTCTGCATCTCTAAAATTAAAGTGTAGCACCCGTTTGGTGACATCTGTGTAACCCACTCCAAAAACTGAAGCTCCAACTCAATAAGTGATTGCCCAGCAGTTTTCCTACACTTATTCCAAAGAAATCAAGTGTCATCAACTTCATTTAGCTCGCAGCCCGGAAAGCCAATTGCATCCTGGACTGCATCCAAAGCAGTGCGGCCATCAGGTCAAGGGAGGAGATTCTGCTCCTCTGCTTTGAGCTGGTGAGACCCCACCTGCAGTTCTATGTCCAGCTGTGGGGTCCTCAGCACAAGAAAGACATGGACCTGTTTGAGTTGGTTCAGAGAAGGCCATCAGTGGGCTGGAGCACCTCCCCTGGGAGGACAAGCTGAGAAATCTGGGGTTGTTCAGCCTAGATTAGAGAAGGGGGCGGGAAGATCTTCTTGCAGCCTTTACTACTTAAAGAGGGATTTATAAGAAAGATGGGGATAAACTTTTTAATTGGCCCTGTTGCAGTAGGACAAGGGGTAATGGTTGTAAACTAAAAGAGAGTAGACTAAGGTCAGATATAAGGAAGAAATTTTATGATGAGGGTGGTGAGACATTGAACCACGTTGCCCAGAGAGATGGTAAAACCCCATGGAAGCATTCAAGGTCAGGTTAGATGGGGCTCTGTTCTAGTTAAAGATGTCTCTGTTCATTGCAGAGGAGTTGGACTAGACGATATCTGAAGGTCACTTCCAAATCAAACCATACTATAATTCTATGATAAGGAAACTGAGGCACACAAAGGAGATGCAAATGGATTCATTCCTGTCAAGAGGACACTAATAGACCTCTTTAGACTAAGCAGTTACTCTTGAAATACTGAGCCACTTTACCTTTTGGTCAATGAACGCATCCATACATCCTTTGGCTGGGTTCCCTGGTTTCTTCACAGAAAGACAAAAACCCCACAGCTCTCTGGAGCCACTCTAAACCTTTATATTCAACTGCTGAGATTACTCTGTCTCTTCATGAGTTTTGTTTGGCACTGATGCCCTTTTTCTCACCTCTACCTCAACAGCACAGACCTGGCACCAAACAAAACAATATCTTCTGCCAGTAGGAAAGAATCAATAATCAGATTAGCAACTATTATTAAATTAGCTCTTTAGAAAAAAAACAGCAACGAAAATGGAAAAAAAAGAAAAAACAAAAAAACCCCCAAAGCCTACTATTGATTCAGTTGCTTGGTGCAAGGAAAACGAAATCAGAGCAGGAATACTAATTTTGTTTTTCAGAGGGCCCTAATTCCAGGTGTTTTCAGCTGATTTACTTCAGAACTGACACAAGCAAAATTAAGACAAGGGTGATTTAAGAAAAGGTTCATGACCCAGAAGTGAGAGATATTTAGCATTTTCTCCAGGTCTTTTTACGGTTTTTGGGGCGGAGAGAGGGATGAGAAGAGAAAGTTTTAAGGACATTAAAAGCAAGGCTTTTTCCCAGCTGTGAATTCATGATCACGGCTAACAGAATTGGATCATTTTGCAGGGAACAAGGTTACTTAGTATCTACAAATCAGTCCCAGAGAAAAAAAAAAAAAAAGAAACAACCCCTATGCAGCATCCAATCTGAAGCCTTAATTAACATAAACAATGTTAAAATGCACGAAGAAATACCATTGAAATAAAGCATATGGCTGGCTAAATACCCGTAAGATTATCTGGAGATAATCTTTTCAGACACCATAAATGCAGCTGACGCTGAGCTGTAATGACTCTCATCAGAAGGCTACGCTGTCCCACCAGAGAGGAAGCTCAGTGCTTCCCAACATTGTCAGCCTCATGGGCTTTGCCATTTAAAAACCAGAGCACATGCTTGATAATTAATGAACTCTCTGTCCTGTTACATCCTTGCTCCACAGCTCCAGAAAATGGTCTGAAATGAAGACATCACCTCTTGAGGATGAAACTTGCACCATGCCTCAGTCTCCAAAGACCTTCTTCAGTGCACAAGGAGGGGATGGGAGAGGATAACAGTGATAGGATGAGGGGAAATGGATTTAAATTGTGCCACAGGAGGTTCAGGTTGGATATTAGGAAGAATTTCTATACTGAAAGGGTTGTCAGCCATTGGAACAGGCTGCCCAGGGAGGTGGCCGAGTCACCGTCTCAGGACATGTTTAGGAGACGGGTGGATGTTGTGTTGGGGGGAATCATTTGATAGGTTGATAGGGCTGGGACAAAGGCTGGACTCGATGATCTTCTAGGCCTCTTCCAGCTGCTTCCATGATTCTAACTTGATCACTGGGTCCATACCCTGCGATTGCAATTCTCTTGTCCTTCCCTGCAAACCTTCCTTGCCAAAGACAGTCACAGGACAGAGGTTTCATTGGAATGGACCTCTGGAAGAACCACTCTGCCCCATGCGTCCTACACAGTAAGACACTCAACAATCCTCAACATATGCCGTGAATGTCAAAGTTTTGATACAGAAGGTCTGATACCGTGGATTGCATAGAGAAGAAATGGAGAGACTGAAGACACTACTAGTGTCCTTGGTCTTTAAAACAGACACAAATGTGAGCTGTCACAGTACCCATGTTGCAGAGGAAATCAGTTCAACAGCTCCTGCTCATTGAATCTGGGGAAATATTTCATCCCAGTTCTAGTTGTTGCTTAAAAATTACGGATCTGATCTCTTCCACAGCATCACAGTTCAGTTTACACACAACACCAGGAATTTGGCTTGATGTATCATGAGGGTTTCTCTTTTTTTTGTGTATCACCTTTGAAATCTTTTTGTGTTGTGATTCTTCTCCTTTAAAAATATGACATTTTCAAGCTCCCCTATAGATTTCTGTGAAATAGACACAGAAAAGCCTACAGGTCCCCATAATCCCATGACTTCATGGCTTTAAGGAAAAAAAAAAAGGAAAAAAAGAAATCAAAACAAACAAACAAGCAGCAAAAAAGAAAACTCATTCTCAGATTTAGCTACACTGCAAATACCAGTATCATCAGGTCAGCTCACCTGTCAGTGCAGAAGATGATCTCAAACTGCTTTCCACAATAGATCAATAATTTATCCACCCAAGACTTTAGCTTCTGCTCTTATACTACTGCTACCCAGAGCTTAAAGTACCATTACAACATTTCCAGGATCCATCCATTGTAAGAAGTCCAGGCCACATCTCCTAACTTTATTTTTGGTCAAAAGTGCCCCATTGGAACCTTCCTGCTACACCAGAATATCAGAACAACCAATAGTTCATTAAATACTAGGATTGTCTTGGGGAAAAAGGTGATAAGGAGCTCCTGTGAAAGTATTTTAAACAGGTGTTGGCACTTTCTGAAGTTGACTTTCCCAAGTGCAGAGTGATAGACCACTGGGACAACAGGGGAATGGAAAGGTAAGCAGTAAGAGGGCTTGTCTCATTATCATATACGGCTCCTTTCCAGCAAAGGACAAGGTGAAATCAGTGAGCGATATATCTGTCTCCCTCCCATCCCTACATGACATTCACAGCTGCTTATCCAGGCTTTGCAGGACTGTTTCCTCCAGGAGCAGCTCCTCGGGTGTCCTTGACTTTCAGCTGGCACAGAAATGTTTTGGCAGGTCTTGCAAAGCAAGAATGGGAGCCAGGACCGTGCTGAAAGGGCTGTCACCCACTTGTACCACCCTGCATGACCCTACTGAAATTGCTTGCTTTAGCAAACATGTAGAAAGAGTGGTCAGCTTACCTTCTCAGCTTCCATATCAGCTTTCCAGCTGTAATTTCTCAATTGCCACGAGATGCCTCACACATTACAGACTTGTGGCTGGTAACACAGTTAGTCCCTCTCGTGCTAGGAAGACTCAAAACTAAATCACCATCCAAAAGATGGGACTCTGCTTTTCTGTTTAGAAAACGATGCGACTCCACGCCAGGCATCAACCCATCGGTGGCCCAGGCAATCCTCTTTGTCTCTGCCTTGTACAACAGCCAGTTAGCCTATGATCATTTCTGACAAACTGGGAAAGCTTCCTGGTTACACAGAAAACAATACTCAGCGCACCGAAGTGATAAGCAGCAGCCTTGTCACACACACTGAAAACATTTCAGGGAAAATCCTCAGAGGAACCGAGCACATTAGCAGAGCACGCTGCTTCCTACACCTGGACATCATGGGTCCCATGCTCGAGTCTTATGTGAAAGGAGGCTTGGGAAGAATGGAGAAACAAGGTAGTAAATGCATTTGTGGAGCGTACCGGATGCCAAAATAAATGTAAGACATTGCAGCCAGCACTTAACAACCTGGAAACGCTCCCTTTGGCTAGTCAAGGATGTACAGATGCACTTAGTTTAAAGGCAGCAAGAGGAATAGAAAAAAGTGGTGTGAGATATCTCACATCCTCTTTAGAGTATGGTCGTGCTACCCCAGACATGGCAGCATCTATGGCCTGGTTAGTGTTCAGCACTTCTGTCTTCTTAGATGACCCCAACAGAGCTTAAAAGGACTCTGAGATCCCCACCAAGTGCTCAGCCAGAGCTCAGGAAAGCAGAACGATAGTTAGATGGCATGAGGAGATGACCATGACTGTTATAGCATCATAGAAGCATAAAAATTTTAGTATCATAGAATCATGGAATCACAGAAACCTAGATTCAGAGTGTTTTTGGCTGGAAGGGATCTTTAAAGGTCACATAGTCCAACCTCCCTTCAGTGAGCAGTAACACCTCCATCTAGATCCGGTTACTCAGAGCCCCTTCCAACATGACCGTGAATTTTTCCAGGGATGAGGCTTCTACAACCTCTCTGGGCAACAGGGTCCAATGTTTTGCCACCCTCACTGTGAAAAATCTTTCATCCCATGTCCGCTCACACCAAACCCCGGCAATACCAGGGCAGCAGGCTTGCCCAGCTGGAGATTTTGGACATTGCTCTGATGCGTGTGACTGAAAGGAGAGAGGAAGATCAAAGCGTGTTCTTTGCTCTGAACAAAACGCCTGCCAATCCCACTTCTGATCCAGATCCCATCATCTGTGCTCTCCCTTTATTCAGCCTTCTCCTCTCTGAAATCTTGATGCTTTTCCCAACTTTCCATTGCAAAGTCAAGGACGGGGACACAGACTGCCTCTTGTCTACCTACAAGAAGCATTTCACAAAACTGTAAGCAAAGACTGCTGCCAATGTCCCAGCCCTATCTCAAAGAGTACAGGAGGTCCCAGGGTCAAGTTGGAAAGAAGGATGGCTCTCTCACCACCAAAACATTCGCTCCAGGGTACTCCATTTCTCAGAAACCTAAATCAGAAGATTTTAATGGCTGAGCACAGGGCTAGCAGATAAACAGACAAAGAAGTATAAATCAGGCAGATGACAGAGGGGCTGGGAATAGGAGGAGGTAGCAGACGGTAAAAGAAATTAAATCAAGAAGCCAAATTAAGGTGCTGCAGGCAAAGCTGGAGATGCTGGATTAAAGATTAACCATAACCAAGAGGGAGATGCAGTCCTTTAAAGGTACAAATTACTTTAATGCACTTAGCAAAACCCACACAAATCTCCTAAGAATAAAGTCCTTACAGAGGCAACTGGATCAGAGTAACAGATATATCTGGACCTGGGAATTCTGGATAGCTTCACGCTCCAATGTTTCCAGCAGAGAAGGGACATTGAAAACATATCAAAAGCAATCACTTTAAAATATTGAAAAGTGCTGTGTTGGCTGAGGCAAAGGGAAAGGGGTTCAAGAACTCCTTCAGGAAGGGCTTGGCACTGTACAAACTGATTCTAGGGGTATATTGGAATTATTCTGAATCCAGGGGAGCTGCTGAGCCCTTTGGGACTGCCTGTTCCCTGAGCATTTCCTGATTTATCTCTTGCCGAATAGTTCCAAAGGAATGGTGGGCAAGCTCGAAGTGGAAGCGCACCTTTCACACCTGCTTCTTTGCAGCCAAGAGAGAGAGAGCTCAGCAACCATCCCCATCAAACTGCAAGCAGGTAAAGCAGGTCACCCTTCAGCTCAGCCACTGGGTACAGAAGACACTTGCCCCATCGTGGCACACCACGTGATCTCATCATTTCCCATCACCGCTCCAGGATTGCTGGGAGAAAGGTTACTTATGCATTCCCACCTCCTTTTAGCACAAGCAGCTCATATTTTGCAGTGGAGCATCTATGACCTTGTTTCTGTGAGGGTAAGGAAGGTGGTGGAGGAACTAGGTAGGGGTCATAGAATCATAGAATTGTCAGAGTTGGAAGGGACCTTCAAGATCATCTAGTTCCAACTCCCCTGCCATGGGCAGGGACATCCCCCACTAGATCAGGCTGCCCAGAGCCCCATCCAGCCTGGCCTTAAAACTTCCAGGGATGGGGCTTCCACCTCCTCTCTGGGCAACCTATGCCAGGGTCTCACCACCCTCATGGGGAAGAACTTCTTCCTCACGTCCGATCTGAACTCATCCATCTCTGGCTTCAATCCATTGCCCCTAATCCTATCACTACCTGATGTCCTAAAAAGCCCCTCACCAGCTTTCTTGTAGCCCCCTTGAGATACTGGAAGCCACAATAAATTCTCCTTGAAGCATTCTTTTCTACCGAGAGAGCCCCAACCCTCTCAGACTGTCTTCATAGGAGAGGTTAAATTTTTTAAAATTCTGATGAAGTTATAACATGTCTTTCAAGTGTACTAGTAAGGTTCTCCCAGGCAATACAGACCCATGAATGGCTGTACAGGTCACAGGAGCAGCAGGTTACTTCTGGCTGTGTTACCTATCTGTTATGGTCCAACCGTGATCCTCAGACAGAACTTTGAGCCTTGCTCTTACTGGCATAATTTTCCCATGATCCGAGCTTCAGGAAAACTCCAGAATCAAAATCAAGACCCACTTCACATCAGTGAGCTCTGAATCAGGTGATCAGGAGCTCAGTGAGCCTGGTGGTAACAGCAAAAGGCAAGCACACACACACACACACACACACACATAGATCTTGCTCTGCAGATGAGAAGTTTTAGCGTGGGAGCTCCGCTAGCTGCACTTTTTTCCCTGTCAGTACTTACTTTTACTCCTTTCTTTCCCTTTGGCCTCCTTTCTCCTCTGCGCTCTGCAAAATGAGCTTTTCACAGAAGCAGAGCAGCCAAGAGAAGCTGAGCTGACAGCCCCTCGGATGCGCGGAACACCTCCCTTGTTCCCAGTTCAAATTTCGGAAAGCAACATCTGCCTGTTCTTGAAGGTCGTTTGGCTCCTGGTTGGGAGATGCTGCATCACTGCTTGCTGCCTCCTCATTGTTATTCTGTGCCTATAGCCACTATAGACATCTTGTCCCATTATAAGCTAGTTTGTTGTAGGTTTGGAGTGGGAGGGGGGAAATAAAATGCAAAACAAACCACAGAAGCCCACCCTGGTGGGCAACGTGATTTCTAACTTAATGTGGGTGTGTAAAGGAATCTAGCAGAGGGTTTGCTTTGGATTTGTGTTGGCAGAAGACGAGGAAACCTCTGGGAAATAAAGGCTATGCTAATGTAGTGAGGAGGCTGGTGGACTGGTGGCTAAATAAATGCTGATAAATAAACGCTGATGTTTAAGATTGTGCTGCCCCCTCTCCTTGAACAACCTCGTTCCGAGCCCTCCTGGGTGCTGATGAGAGGGTTTCTCACCGGGGGTCGATGTAAACAGCTCCCTGGTGGGCAGAACCAAGATCGATCAGCGGGAGAGGGTGAGATCCCTCAGCGGGATTGCCGCTGCTCAGCTGGGAACAGAGCAGCGAGGCGGCTGGATTCATCAATTCTCTCTCAGCCTCCAGCCACGCTGCTGGGAGAGCTACCTTGTCACAATTTGACACGCATGAGAGCAGCGAGGCTGCGGGGATGCAGAAAGCCGCTGGCAGCCAAGCTCAGGATTGTAGTGAAGCCGGAGAGCAGCAGAGCAAACTTCCCTTCTACAGCCTGCTAAAAGCCTGGCTGGACCGGCAGGAGGTTGGAAGACACAAATCAAGCTCCAGACCTGCAAGGCTGGCAGAGGTTTTCCTGCTGGAAGATTTCCCTGCCATGCAAGCTCAATGTGAACGACAGCGTGACTGTTGTCGGGTCTGCTCACATTCCTGTTTTCCTTGCCGATGCATCAGGCTGGGAGAAAAGACATGCCTGACCTACAGACATAGCACCCCAGCACTCTGCAAAGAGCAGGAATAAGGAGTAGGTGCTGAGCAGAGCGACTTGGATCTGCTTGTGCCGTTCTCGGAAAAGCAGGTCACGGGGGAGGAGGGGGAGTCATTTCCCAGATCTGCTGCTGAAAATGTATTTAACCGAAGCCATGCTGGTAACCAAACACTCTGCCAGCCCCTGGAACTCATGCAAAAAGGGACTGTTGTAAAAATCTTTTAAACCCACTTTCTGATAATGAAAATGGTTTTCAGAGATACAAGCTGGTGGAAACCTCTTTCTTCCCAGCAACGTTTTATTCATTAAGTTTTCTCCTCTTCATCTTGCCTTATCTCTGCACATCTGGACAACACGAAACACAGAGTACTCCCCAAGAAACCGAGGAAGCAGGCTTCATCTCACACCTCCAGTAACACCCTTACCTTCAGCCAACCAGCTTGCCCGAGTTGGACAGATGTTGCAGCATCTGGGCAAACTTGCACAGAACTGTCTGATGTATTTTGGGTGCTGACGTTAAACTAAGTTGCAGTGACAGGCTTTGGAGGGACTTAAAAAGTATTCACCTGATAGGGAGTTTCTGACTTCCCACTTAAGATGCTTAAATACTCCTCAGCTAATTAAATACCTGCCAATTATAAGGCAGCACAAACGATGATTGTGCTGGCTAAAGCAATTTATACTGAAAAATGCCTGTGCTCTCCTGTCTCTGGTTTGCAGCATCAGGAATGGCCTTTACTGCAGAAAATGCTGACTGCGCAGAAGAAAGGACAGTCCTAGGGGTGAAGTGTCCTTTTTCCGTCTCAATCCATCCACCCAACAATAAAATGCACACACGCCAGTGCCAAACACATCTATCATTGCCTTCTCCCCTGGCAGACTGATCACTAAAGCCCTGCTTCTGCACCTGCCGCAGACCTGTGCAGATACCTCAGGCTCCACTTCCATGCTACAACATCCTTGCAGAATGTGAACCAGCTCCTGGTAGCTAAGGGCACTGTTTTGTGAGACTCAGCCTTCCACAGAGCCTGGAGGGAGCAGGATTGGGTCTATAGCTCTGAGAAACTTAGAAGTCCCACTGAGACTCACTGAGATCTCAAGTATCAAGCCAATAAAAATAAAACGCACTCAACCCTCCTGCTACTCTCTTTCCCAAGGCCCAGGGGAGGGAAATGAACATGGGAATAAGCCAGGTAGTATCACCAATGCAGATGAAATACAGAATCCCAGCAGGAAGCTTTTATCCTCTGGCTCAGCAGAGCTGCACATTGCCAGGGTGTTGTCTCCAAAAGCCAAGCTGGAGCCAGAGGTCTCAAAAGGAGGAGATCAGCCTGGGCTTGCAGGGGGTGAATAAGGGGGGTTCCTGCTTCTGCAGCTCTCTCCACCTCAGCTAGGAAGAAGGGGTGAGGGGAATATCCATAGGAGAGAAGCAAATGAGCATCAGCAACAGTTATAGGAATGAACAGCAGATTTTGCAAAGATGGAATTTTCTGGAGACATCAGAGAAAGAGAAATAATTTAAGGGAGAGGTTCTCTAGATCAAAGGGGATCCAAGTGCATGCACGTGTGTGCAGAGGAAATTAAGTTAATGGAGGCATGTAGTTTGATCCTGATAGGACAAAAAAAAAAGGCTAGAAACTACAGTGCTAAGGTGTGTGCTTGTTCCGCCTTGCTGTATTCTCCTCAATCCATCCAAATGCCTCTGCCACCATCGCTGCCTTGTGAATCAAGGTCATCCACACACACTGACAGCGAGTAGACAGGTAGGTTAGGACCAAAGTGATGAAGCTGCTGGTCCCAGCCTTCACCTGCCCAAGGGTAGCAGAACTGAGCAGGAAACGTACAGTGGATGTGACAGCTCCCACTCCATCCTCCTGTTTGATCTTTCTTTCTTTCCTGAGATGACAAGCGATGTCAGAGTGAGCGAGTGCTGCTCCCAAGCTGGGGGCTCCTCTTCGATAGCTTTGCTGGGAGGGAGGCCAGGAGAACAAAAACACTCCCTGCAAGTCCCGTGTTCAGGGGACCTGAGAGCGGGTCCCCACGTGGCTCTGGCTTCAGCACTGAAGAAATATTCTGAGACTTACTGTCAGTTTTGCTCTCTTTTGAAGCCGTCTTAATCGTGAAAGCCTCAAAAGCAAAGTGACACTTGTCATTTGACCAACAGTGATTTCTTCTACCTTTTCTGTTTGCAGAAACTCTCCTAAAACATTAATCTGGGTAAAGGCAAATGTTAAAGAAACTTCAGAACTGTAAGTGACCTATAAAAGGGAGGGTTTTTTTGTTCAGCTCTAGTTGTGATAACAGTGAATTGAAGGCTGTGAAATGCTCAGGCACGACAGTAATAGGAGCCATGTAAGTCCTGTTTCACAGACTGCGGCAACAGCTCTTTACTGCTGCTGAAGATGTAACAGGGAGGACAATCTCAGCTGCTTTCCAGATCCCAGGAGGAGCTGACAGGGCTGGCAATTAGCAAAAGCATCTTTTGCACTTGTAAACTGAATGAATTGGGTGGAAATGAACGGGGAAGCAGGGAAATGCCAAACGCCGTGATGCCATTTCTAACATTACTTCTGAGATGCCGACGCCTGAGTGGAGAGAAACGCTCCAAGCTGAGCGGGTGGAGATGGGGATTTCTTTTTAAAGCTACACAAAAAAAAAATAAAAAAAAATTGTCCCACAAGCATACTACCCCTGAGAACTCTGCAGTGGGAGGCACCTCCCCATCATTTCAGATTTGACATTAGTCAAATTTTACTGAGAGGTCAAATACTGGAACTGGCTTTCCTAGAGAGGTGATCAAAGTCCCAAGCCTGTCAGTCGTTTAAGAGGCATTAATAACATGCTTTAACTTTTGGACAGGTTTAAAGTGGTCAGGCAGTTCGACTAGATGGTCATTGTAGGCACCTTCCAACTGAAAATATTCCAGTTTAGTCTAGTCTAGTTTAGTCTCGTCTCTATACCACTCCTTGTGTGGACATGGGGGTCTCCTGTGTGTCTGCTCCATTGTGCTGAGCCAAGGCCAGCTCTGAGCTGCAGGCTACTTTCTCCCCTGCCCTGTTGCAGAAGTTGCAGCCAAAGCACATTCAATCTTCCCTCCCCTCATCCTAAATTGTTTCTCTTGGGGATGGGCAGCAGATTCGCTGCTGGGATTAATCGGTGCAACTGTAATGACTGCAAGGATGCTGAGGCTGCAACACAGCCGCAGCCGTGTGTGCATTGTTACAGCCCTTTCCTATCACTGCACTCACCCTGTCTCCCCATGTGCTGGAATGTGTAAATCATACCTTAGGCATCACAAATACCTTCTCTCCAGGTAACTTTGCAGCTGAAGGATGATTTTCCCAGCCAGGACCCAGATCCTGTAGTAATATTAGACACAGGGAGTTCTCCTTGCATTGCCACATGTGCAGCAACTCCAGAGACACTTTTTTTTCTTGAAGCTGCATGGTTTTTAGCTATTTGCATCTCAGTGCTCTGCCTCGCTCCTCACTACCAGTAACTAAACAAGCCCTTGGCACATGCTGCTAAATGTTTGCAAATTCCACATGGGACACATGGACTGGAAAGGGTCTGCCAGAATATAAGAAACCTCCCAGTAGTGGTGATCAGCTTTCATTTGGACCCATATGGAAGATCAAAGCCAAAGACAGCGCAGCTGACAGCCAAAAAGTCCACAAACAGCCCTTTGCAACCTTTGTTTCCCAGCCTCAAATTAAGGTTGAAATTGGAAAAAAATTCACGTACATGTTGATAATCCCTGGGACAAATCCCATGGAGCGCCCTTGAAGCTGTCAGGAGCCTTGCTGAGATTTGAAGGATGCTCAGCATTCCTTAAGATCTGACAAGCGAACTAACTCCACCACTAAATAAATAATATCCACAGGTAAAAGAACAGTACTGTTCTCCCAGATCCCCACTTCTTCTTGGCTCCTGTTCTCCCAGTACAGGACACAGCTAATGTTTGCTCAGAGCCAGCTGTAAGATAGGTCAGGAGATCTGATTTTTTCTCAGGCTCTGCTCCTCCTTGGTGACAGTGAATAAATCACTCCCACGGTTTCTCCTTCCCCACCTGCAAATGACAGCAGTTGGGATTTTGAGGACAGCCCATGCATAACACATCAATGGAATTACGACCCTTTGCATTTTTGTCCCCTTGGCTAGCTGATGGTGGAGTGGATACATCACCAAAAGCTGAGGGGAACTGATGCACTTCTCCCTCACTTTGCTGCCTGTACTTCCACCCACACTTTAAAGAAAGACTTTCCTCAAACCTGCAGAATTCACCCCAGCAAGATCTAGGCTCTTGCTGGGACAGGCTTAGGGCCACCCTGTCAGACACCAGGCTCAGCAGAGGGTGAATTTGTCCCCTGGCTCTCCATCAGAAACAGGCAGCAACTCCCTTGCCTGACTTAACACCCCACTAACACCACCCATGTATGTTAAACCACCTTGAGAAGCAACGGCCAGCAACTCCCTTGCCTGACTTAACATCCCACTAACACCACCCATGTACGTTAAACCACCTTGAGAAGAGGCTTTGACCTAAAGCAGAGGGCAGCTCCGAGAGATTAATGCACATCTTCCAAACGGTCATTATTGTAATTGAATCAAAGTATTTGCAAAGCCCAGGAAAGAGCCTTGACAAGTCTGAAAATCATTATATGCCACGTAATGGGACTTTCTGACCTTGCCGCATCAGTGATTTTTCTTTCTGTGGCTCCTGACTGAGGGCTAAAGTGGTTCCAGATAAATCCAGTGGTCAGGGCAAAGAGGAACTGCTCTCTCCATGAGGAGAGCTTCCAGCAGGGCTCAGCACTGCCTGCCCTATGGGTCTGCCTTCCCCTGCTCTTCTCACTGGGGCTGCAAGACATCAGTTCTCCCTAGGTGGGAAAAGCTGCCGTGCCCCCACATCGAGCGGGCTGTCAGGGCGGGCTGGATGCCTCTTGAATTTGCTAATCTGCTCTGCCACGCGGCCGAGAGGCCACCGTTAGCATGGGCAGCCAGTGGGGTGCACAGGCTGGTGACCCTTGCCATCACGTGTTCGGTCTCGCAGTGTTTGCCCTGAGCCTCCCTGGTCCCATTCCACTTTGTGAAGACTAAAATTGACATCGCAGTACTCGCCGCTGCTCAGTGGCTGAGGCGCAATGGGCAAAGCTGACACGATGTGAGCTCTTTTTGCATGGATGACCAGTGCAATCGGAAAAGCTCACGTTTCTCAGTGATAAATAACAATCCTTATTTTTGCTACTTGCTATCACTTAATGGAGCTCCTCGCTCCTAGATTTCATGACATTTAGAAGAGCTGTCTGATGTTATTAGTGCAGTAGGCTCAGGGAAAACTGAGGCACAAAGCTTACACTGATTTGTCCAGACACTCAGAAAGTTCATCATTAGATGAAGGCTGTATCCCAGGCACTGTGTCCTCTTTCTGCTGCTATGTTTTAGCAGAACATTTCATCTCCTAGCGTGTTGCGCAAGCAGTCAGGTGAAAAAGAAAACAAGTCTTTTTCTCCTTTTTAAAAATAGAGGCAAACTTTCCCCATCCTTATTCACAGTGTGGCGGTTCTCAGCACTTTCTCCTCACATCCATCACGCTTACTCACCCTTGAGAAATGACATGGATGCACAAACCTCTCTATCCCCTGACCATTTCCCATGGGCTCCCATCATGAAAATGAGAGCTCTGCAAGGTACCTGGGACTAGAAAGAACAGTATTTCCCCCCTTCCACCAGTTATGATTCTCACTGTGGGGCAACCCATTTCCTGGGTTATGGAATTTGTGCTGGTGGGTTTTTGTGGCTGACTCACAAAGCAGACAAGAGATCTGCTAAGAGTATCAACTCAGGAGCGTTTTCTTTAGCCCAGTCAGGAAAGATAAAGAACAAACACTTACACAGTTGTCAAGAGATTTTAGGAAATACTGAGCACCCCAAATTTTAGCAATCTAAAATTATCATGATTATGGTGGGTACTGTTGTGTTTCTGGCTTGTATGTCAGTGTAGCTCATGGATTCATTAAAAAATGAGACCCTTTAAGACATTCATCTGAACTTAACTCAGTCTCGCAAGGAAGTTGAGGAAAGAAGCTGGATGGGGAAACTTCTTGTGTCTTAAGAGAGACATATAATTTGCTTGAGCAAGTATGTAATATTGATGGTCTATGCTTTGGAGAACTCTGGTCCTGAGATACCTGTGGTCATAACACACCTTCCTCACACCATGCACAGGCTACTCTGCAGCTTTCAGGTTTCCAACAAAGCCAAATCATGTTCCAGAGGATACAGATCTGATATCCTCAGGATAGTGCTAGGAACTTACTTAAAGAGAGAACATTTTAGGAAGTCTTGCTCTGCATCCAGACAGGTTTTCTTGTGCTCATAAAGGGAGTATAAAATCAACTCGGCAAAGAAATACGTGGAGGTACAGTGACTCTACTCTGAATTTTACACACAGAAGTGCTGAGCATCTCAGCAGTGCAGGTGTTTGTCTCTTAAAACTGAGACTGCCTTGAAGTTACTTCAAAGCTGCACCCTGTTGGCTATCGAGTCATTGGAGTAAGAGCACACCAAGGGTGGGCTTCCAGTTTCCCCAGACTCCTTTTTTTCTGCACACTTAAAGGCCTGGAGCTGTGGATCAGAGCTCTCCATCATCACACACAGATGCTTGTACCGTGTTATTACATTCTCAGCACGTACAAGGCACCAGATGGAAAAGCACCAAGTGAATTGCAGCAGAAATGCACCAGGGGGTGGGTCTGGAAACCTGGGAAGTCAAGTTGGACTTCCACCACGTGCCACCGAAAGCCCTCAGCAGCCTGGCACTTCCATGGCAGATGGCCACAGAAGGCCACATGGCTGCTAAACTTATCCCCTCCCATCTGCAAAGGGAACAGCGAGTAAAGGGCATCGTGGCTTCAGAAAAAACAGCTGTAAATGAAGAGAGCGGTCAGGGATGCAAGCGAAACATGCAATCCCAGCCTAGCATGCATAGCTTGCACATCCCCGCCACACACACATGTTTAAGCATATCTTTGTGCATGTAGTAACATACATAAACACACGTGTAGCAAATGAAGGATGGCTTGGGTTAACAGCCTCATCTGGGTACTTGTATTCATTTGTTCACGTGCACACGTATTTTTACTTTTCCACATGTATATACAACCAACATTCACAACACACATATACAAATATGGCCTTGTACTTGCAGATACCGGCATACTTCATGTGTGCTCACGTTCACACTGACACACCAACACCTCACAGCCCTGACTGTGCACAGAAATGTGTCCCTGCCCATGCTCAGGCACCAGCACTCCCTTGTTCCTACACACATTCATCCTTTTATATCCTTGCATCTATTTTGCATGTACATGAACACAGAGCACACATGCGTGGACATACAAGCCATCCTGAACCCCATGGTGCTCTGGCTCACAGTACACACTCAGCACTGAGATTGGGAGTCACACCACTGAACCCAAAGCCTCTTCCCAGTGGGAACATCCTCCAGATCTCCATGTCTGGCCAGTTCTGTAAAGGGAATTAATTTATTCCATCCATATTCCTTGACCCTTTTACTAAGGAAAATCTGGAAGAATTTGATTCAGGCCCTTTGAATCCTCTCTCCTTTCCTCCTTTCCCTTCTGTCAAAAGTCATTAAATCACACTCTGCTGGTAGGCAGCAGAAGCCCTGTATCGTGCTGCTCAGCTTCCTGTGCATCCTGTGCTGTGAAAGGTGTTGCAGAATAAACCAGCTCCTGCTTTTCCAGACAAGGCTGACTGCTGGGCAGAAAAGGCCAAAGAATTGTGATT
Source organism: Apaloderma vittatum (assembly GCF_000703405.1). Taxonomy (NCBI): domain Eukaryota; kingdom Metazoa; phylum Chordata; class Aves; order Trogoniformes; family Trogonidae; genus Apaloderma; species Apaloderma vittatum. Next base: position 3,394 of record NW_009708636.1, on the reverse strand, counting down.
CCTCTCCTGAACGGGGACAGGTACAGCCCTGTGGTCTGCTGGTACCTTGTACCTGTTGCTTTTGTGCTAACATGGAACGGTACCAACTCTTTCCTGCAACACCTGGAAGTCCAGGTGACAAGGTGTTTCCAGGAGAAGGTGGCCTCTAGGTAAGGCAGATGCCTGGGAAAGCAGTTCTGCTTGGTGCTTCCAGCAGCCCCAGAGCCCAAGGTGAGCAGGGAAGCTAAATCCTCAAGCTCTAGAGGTGTGACTGGGTTTCACTGCTTTAGCCTTGTCTCACCTACTCTCATCCAGGGCTAAAAATTGCTCATGGGACCATAATTCAATCTGTCTGAATGCACACTGGAAGTGTAGTCAGCTAGGCTGAATTAGGGGATACTTTTAACTGGGTTTAACACAGGGGAACTAATGGGAGTATTCGGATTAACCTCCCTGCGTGCCCCTGTGTAGACAAGCTTTGCAAGCACGGTGCTGCCTTCTCGGACAGGCATCCCTTCAGTTTCTCCACAGCAGCACTTGGGAAATGCAGCATTTGCAGCTGGAGCTAAAACTGAAAGGTGATGGAGCTGGAACAGGGGTACTGGCAAACCCCAGCACAGACACCCTACATGGGATCACATGAAGGGCATGTCACTGGAAGTGTTGCTCTCTCACAGCTAATTAGAATATAGAATAATATAGAATTATATAGAATCATATAGAATAGTATAGAATAGTACAGAATATAGAATAATACAGATTATAAAATGTAAAATAGACTATAGACTATAAACTACAGAATATAGACTGTAGAATATAGAATATAGAATATTTAATGCATAGGACATGAAATGTCCTGTGTCTAAAGAGAAGTGCATTGATTTGGGGGCTGTAACAGACTCTCCTTCCTGTCTGTATCTGGAAAGTCTATATTTCTCAGCACAAGCAAACCATGTAACTTGAGCTACAGCTCTGATAGGGCCATTAAAGCACTAGGTGATGAACAGAACAAGAAAGAAGCTGTTTCCTGACTTTAGAAAACTCTTCTTCAAAAGGCAGGCATTGGGAGACGCAGTGGGAAAACCTCACCAATGTGATGAACAAAAACTGTTCATGAGATGCTGTAGATATGACCACTCCTCTGTGACACTTTTCTACTGGCAGGGAGTACTGGAAGAAATGGACCAATTGTACACATTCTCCAAAGGAAACCAGTAAGTAACCACCAAGACTGAGGTTGTGTCAAAACCCCAGAAAGCACAGAAAAGAAAACTTCATGCCTTTCTCTTTATCCAGTGCATGAGAGGCTTTCAACAATTTGAAACTGCGATATCACCTTCTAGGATGTTTTTGGGGCTCCTATGAGTTGTTCCAGACAAAAAAGGAAAAAAAAAAAAAAGAACAAAACCCACCACAAATCTATTATGACACTGCAGAGCTTTCCCTGTGGGTTGCAATTCTGTGTGATCACCTTCAGTTCTGGCAGCCTTTGGTCCACACATCTCTATCAACTGTAGGATCATAGAACCATAGAATGGTTTGGGATGGAAGAGGCCTTTACAGGTCACCTAGCCCAACCCTCCTAAGGTGAGCAGGGACATCTTTAAATAGTTCAGATTGCGCAGAGCCTGGTTCAACTTGACCTTTCCCTTGAAGGACCAATATACACCCTACACTTCAAACAATCCCTGCCTGAAAAAACTCATAACCAGGACTTTCCCTAGCATCCGTGATACATTGTAGGAAGCTTCAGATTTCCAAACAGGGACAAATTGATAGTCTACTTTATTTGGCAGCATCATAAAACACCTCTCCATGCAGTTGCGATATTTCTGCTTGACCTCAGCAAGATATCAGATCCAATCCAGAGCCAGGCAGATGTGATTTAGCCTTGCCCTGCTAGCTGAGGCACTGTTCATCTTCTTCTCTATGCCTAACCTTGCTGAACACGAGTCACCTTCCTAAATGGTGAGGTCTGCATTTCCTAAGTTAGATAGGTTAAAGGCTTTAATTACTGAAACAGATGATCTTTCCCAAGGGAAGGTAAGAACGTCCTTGAATCAAAACCACAGACTCCCAAGGCACTTACACTTACAAGAGCAAAAAGCTTTTATGCAAATATTTTTAAAGGTTTGGAAGGCCTCTTAAGATCAGTTATGATAATGTCTGGTTATTACTATGCTTCTTTTGGAAACAGAGAAACAGAGAATAGCTAGTGGCTGAAGCCAGGCAGATCCTCTAAGAATAAGCATTCCCTGTGGGATGAGAGGTCCCTTGGCAATACAGACCTGCTGGATCCTACTTTTTGCTTGTAGATGATTGGATTTCACACCTGCACGGCTTGATGTTCTCTCATGCACCATGAGATAAAATACAAGACCCAGCTGATTAGCTTGGTCCCTACTGTCACCAAGGCAGCAACATGAAAGCACATAAGATGACTGCATCCACCAATTCTCTCCCGTCCTGCCCCAGCAGGACAAAGAAGGAGCAGGACACCAGAGCTTGCCTGGGTTTTAACTTCAGCGGGGCTAAGCAGCTAATAATTACTCCAGATGAATACCCTTGGAGGAGAGCCAGAGAATCGCAAATCATTCTCTGATTTCAGCTTTCAATTTACCCAGCCAGTGCTAAGCTCATTAATCACACTTGCAGCACCCAACACAACAGAAATTAGTCCCTGATCTTCTCCCCTCTTATTTCATGACATAAGGAGTTGGGGGCAAGAGGAAGAGAAAAGAGGTGGAGAGGCGCCACCCACGAATCTAAGAGTCACTCAAAGGGGCTGGGATTAATAAATCAAAAAGCCATTATTAATATTATAAGCTTAAATATCCATCTAAATGCAAATGAATGAACACTCAAGGGTTCTTCCTTTTTTTCTTTTATTCTCTTTTTTTTTTAAGTACTCTGTTCAACAACTCTGTCTTGGAGGAAGCATATGTCCACATGATAATTGTCTGTTCTAATTGCAATTTTACAGTTCAACCCTTCACAGCCCACAGATTTTAAGGGGCTTTCAAAGTACTGTGGCATGTTTTGGGTGGGACTGGAAGCTCAGGTGGCTTCAGAAACCAGCAGAAGCTCTCATGTGAGGACTGTTTCAAATTTCAAGCCTCTGTACCTCTTTAGTCACATCAGCTGCAGAGGGTTAAATCCAAAGGCTGCTTCACTGGAATCAGATGAAGTTTGGATACCCATGATCCTTCACGTGGATGACTGTGAATATAGGGAAGGTGCTCCCTGGCCAGTCAGCTTTAGAACAGAAGCATGGGGAGCCTGCGAAAGAGCAAACATGAGGGACAGCAGTGCCTTCTGAGCAAGCAACACTGTGGAACGTTGCTTTGGGCTACACAGGGAGTACAGTAGGACAACCAAGCAGGTTGGATCACTAACTGGTTGAAGGGAAGAAGTC
>NW_009708635.1:48492-56635 GCF_000703405.1 Apaloderma vittatum | reverse complement strand
GGCAGTGGGTGGGCCGCGTTGCATGCCGGGAAGTGTAGTCCGCGCCTGAAGGGGTGGCGCGACTGCTGTCCCAACCGAGTCGCGTCCGGACGCGATAGATATGCAAGATTTATGCTCACTTAGCACCGAGTGTGTCTGTCGCTTGGCTTGTTAATTTCTTTTGTTTTGGCTTAGAACTTCTGGACTTTAATTCTGATTTTGTTTTCCTCTGTTCCATGTGGTTTGCAGATAATGAAACGCTGCCGCGCATCTCCCAGTAAAATGGGGAAGGTCACTGGTGGGGGATCGGCAAAAAAACCAATTAAATCGACGAATCAACCAGGGCCTTCCAAGAAAAAGGAAATAGATAGAGAAGGAAGAAAACAAGGTCAAAAAAGAAAGGTAATCATTATGTTGGATCAAAGAAATTAGAAAAGTAAGCATGGGGGGAAGAAAAAAGGCATTTTTTTTACAATTTTTTACTAGAATTTATAGAGAATATTTCATTAGCTAAACATAGTCCTCTGGAGGAAACATTCAGTGTGGATAGCTCTTTTGAAAGCGACTGTCTTAGTTGCTCCCTGGCTTCTGGAATTCCTACCCGTGTGCTCCTGTGCCAGTGGCAAGTAGAGGGAACCCTCGCCTGATCATCAATAAAGAGACAAACTGACTGTGCCGTTCTGAAGAGCTGCCTAGCATCTGTCTGAACAGAATGACAAAGTCGGAGTTCATTCCGCTCAGGTGATGCTTATTCACTTTCAAAAATGATCTCTGCGTGTCTTGGGGTTGGCTTAGGCAGCTTCCTGTTGGAGAGAGCTTCCTAAGCCACTGAACTCATGAACAGCGTGGTCTCAAGATGTGGCTGGGTAGCCAAGCACCTTGTGCATTTCTTTCACGACCTCATTCTTGGAATGGGAAAAACTGAGGAGTGAATTGCTTTCCTTAAACTGCTTGTGATGAGTTACTGTCTCGCAGTTCAAAAAGCCTTGTTTGTGCTCAGGGATTTGTATCAAGCACTGACGTGCTTTCACAGCTCTTTTTATCATGGGTTGCTAGTAGGAGATGAATGGTTGAACAGCAGAGGATGTCTCAAATTTTACCACTTTTGCTGTAAATTTTTCTCTTAGACAGCCAAAAGGAAAGCTGAGGAGCACGAGGACTATTCCCCTCCAGGTAGGGTTGTATTCTTTCCTTGTGTCTGTCTTGTGTGAATTCATTGTTTTGATAAGACACTGAAAGCAAAAGTAGTAACTGCTACCTTGAAATCACAGATGTCTGAGAGGTCACTGAAACAAGTTTCAAAATTTTCTTTCTGAACAGCGAATATTTGCGGTACAGCCCTAGCCAGTGGACATTCATATTGTGTTGTATATGCACGTATTAATCATGTGCTTTTGTTTGCAAGTACTGTTGTTCTCTTGTAAAATTCTACCACAAGCACCTAGAATATTTTTATCTGTTCTTCACAGGTAACTGTCTTCTCCGTTAACTTTCTGTCTTAAGACACGCACATGTTTTATTGAACATAAAAATGAAATCCCTGTTGTATTGAGTTTCTTGCATATGCATATTCCACCCTTGATTGGTTTTGGTTTTTTTTTAATTTTCATTCTGTGTTTTCCTACTTGTCCTGCCAATGATTTTGGGAAAGTATCTATTAAAAGTGAAACTGTTGTAATAACCTTTTCCATTTTGTGCTTTGTAAACACCTTAAACAGGGACTTCCAAATAATAAATACCACCTAATATGAATGGATGTGACCTGATAGCTTTGTGATGTGGAAAAATCTTGACTGTTACACCTTTGACGACGATCTGACTGAACTGAGTCACAAAACTGTCTATCTAGGCTTGACAAATCATATCTTTTCATTTGCTTCCTTTGTGTTAACAGGAGAAAAAGGTTCTTCAAAAAAGGTGAAGCTAACAAGTGCTAAAATAGGGTCTTGGCAGCCTCTCTCCGAGAACAGTAGGCAGTTTCTGGAAACTGTAATGAATTCAGTAATGCTGTAAGTGCCAAATATCCTGGTGGTTCTTCTTTGTTTCCCTGTGAAATAAAGTAAAAAGAGTAACATGACTTGAACTGGAAAAGCACGGGAGATTTTGGGGCAATATAGTAAGCAGGCTGAATATGTTTTATCTGGTATCATATAAGACTTTCTATCTGAAGTTGGAAATTTTTATCTAGAGAAGTTCTGACTGTGTTCTCCTCACTTAATGTGTTCTCTGTGCTGGCAGGCTTTGTGGTGAAAATTCTGCCTCTATTTTCTTTCCAGATCTGTGTTGTGCCAACATAGTTCAAGAAACGATGATGTTCCCAAGCACTTAAATTTACTGAAAGAAAGGTAAGAAATAACATTTAAATAAAAAAGAAGCGGGAAGATAAGGGATTTAGTTTACGCAGTTGCTTTGTACCGTGCTTACAGAACTGTTCCTGGAAGCAATCACATTTAGGAAATCTTGGAAAGGAGAGTTAGTGCAAAATCAAGAAGAGAAATATCGTGACTGTACGTTGATTGAAGTGGACAAGGAAGAGTTGTTGAAAGGCCCACCTTAACTACTTCTGTGTTTGCTGCTGCTCTGTCTTCCTCAGAATCAGAAGGGCCTTTGAGTGCAAGCTAAAAATCTTCCACTGGCATAAATCTCTATATCATGTTCCACAGAAGCATTTATAGATTTTACTAAAATGATCTTCGTTTGAAAGCAGTTAAAAATACTGCTTTTTAGAGCTTAATTTTACTTTGATAAAGCAGAAAGATGAGAATTTGGAAAATATTAATGTCAATTTACAATCGGAGAGTATAAAAGCCAAGGGTATAGAAATGATGTAATGTCAGTGTAACTGTAAAAAAAAAAAAAAAAAAAAAAAAAAAAAAGAATGGTGGGATTTCTTGTTCCTGAATCCTACCTTAGATATCTATTCCACATCATTTTGGAAAACAATTCAAGACAACTTTTCTTTGTGTGGATATTCTTTTACTTTGCTGCCCACAGGTGGGCGAAACTAAGTTTATTTTTTCCCCAGAGAAGTCATTAGTCACTTTCATTCTTGTTTTGCAAAGAGCTCCAAAGAAGTCATGCTTTCCTTATTTTCTATAAAAAAGGGTGCTGAGAGTTTTCAAGACATCAAAAATGCCTCCAGGGAACCTGAGAAACCTGAAGAATGTCCCGAGCCTTCAGATGGCAGAGAAGCAAATGCTTGAGACAAATGAAAAGACTTTGGAACAGTTGCAGGTATGGAAGGGAAGAAAATATCCATCTGTTGCTACTTAGTGTTTTCTAACTTTTTAGACCAACTGCTGCCTATGCCTGTGCTGCTGTGGAGGAGTCCTCCAGTGTTGATCATTTTCACCCACCTTTTCTACCATGGGTGTAGATTTTTGGATGGCTTTTCGGTGATTTAGCTGAAGCTGATTAGCAGTACCTTACACACAAAAGGTTCACTGTCTCTAAAGTGGATTTTGGTCTGCTTTTGTCTTAGGAGGAAATAACTGAAGCTGTGAGATCAGCAGACCGCATTGAAGAAACTATACAGCAACTGCAGTACAAAATCCAGGTGCTCAAGAACCAGTTAGAGGAAGAGGAAAAGAAGGCCAGGAAGGTATTTCCAGTAGATGTTGCTGCACTTGTCTAACCTAGAGGAACGGGCTCACTTCCAGAGCGGTCCCGTACAAGCTGTCTCTGCAGAGTGTGTCATATAAGGAAGGTCTGACTTGCTTTTGGGAATGGAGCTTTTCAGTCTTTCCAACTTTGTTTGGAAAATTAAGAAGTTTGGTTTTTCAGAACTTAGATAATAACAACCAGTTTATTTTCCTACTTGCGTGCCTGATGTTTGGGGTTGGATTTTTTTTCTTTTTTCCCCTTTCTAGGTATTGCAGGAAAATGGCAGCGGAGCACTCCACCTTCCAGAACTCCCCAAGCACAGCTTACAAGCACCCACTTTGCAGGTAAGCATAGAATATATTTTCAGAGACACCTTGGCTATGAGAAAGAAAGCAACAGAATGTGCTTTTATCACCTCACTTCACTTAACCTCTGCCAGATGGGGCAATTCTGAAATAGCTGAAAGTTTTCTTCTTTTTCTTTAACATCTGTATGCTTGCACTTGAAAAATGGAATGTTTGTTCTGGTTTTAAACCTGCCATTTAGAGAATCACATGTCTCTTCCTTGGAACCCTGTGGTCCTAGTGGACCTGCCGTCTTTTCTGAAATACATCTCCATAGCTGATGGAAAGAAAACTGTTCTGTTCTATGTCTTTGAATCTTTATTTTTAGCTGTGTTTAGGCACATCTAGGCTGCATGAAAGTGAATTTCCTGTTGGACTCGACGAAAGCTGTTTTGCTTTGGTTTTGTTATTATCTATTCCCTTCTTTAGGAAGAAATTTTGAAGATAAAAAATCAGGATGGTCTTTTAAGGGATATGAATGCTATTCAGCAGTCAGCTGACATGAAGAACATGTTAACCCTTATTGAAAAGACCTATGAGAAGGTGGACTTCCTTTGAGAAAGTGAAAGAGCTGGAGTCTTCTTTGAAGAAGATGACGTAGGCCACCTCTCCATGTAGAGCAGAAGGATGCTGATCATGGAAACGGTGTTTTCCTCTTAATGGCTTTACTCCCGTAACTGCTGAATTTGTGTTAAAACATTTTTCTATGAATACTGATGTGTGTGTGTGTGTGTGTATACATATATGGAGAGAGAATGGGGGAGAGAGAGAGATGACTTCTGTAACTCTAGTGATTTAAATGATCAAAATCCCAAGGTTTTGGGGGTTTTGTGTTTGTTGTTGTTGTTGTTTTATATGGGTTTTTGTTTGAGTTGTGCGGGATTTTTTTGTTTTGTTTTGTTTTTTTCCAGCCTGTGATGACTTCCAGTGGTGATGTGTACTGGCTTAGAAGAGGAGGGAAGTGTACCCTATGTTTATTTGGGCATTTTTATAGAATAAGGGAACCCATTTCATTATATTTGGACTCTTGTGTCACATCTGTAAATTGGTGGAGGTAGTATCTCATCAAAATTGTTCTGCAGTTAAATCCTCTTTAAATCTGAAACATGTAATAAAGTAAGATTATCTACTGCTCAGTTGCAAATCCTCTTTTCACCTTCCTGCCATGTGGGTTTTCAGTAAGAAAATGTAATGAAGTTGAGTATTTTCTTTATCAGATGTACAGAATTCTTTTTTATATATTTTCATATTCACCGCTTAAAAAAGGCATTCACGCCTGATTTATTCAGGTGGTTGGGGAAAGCAGGTAATGTTACAAAGCAAAGTTCTAACTCCAGCTTTGTGTACTCACATTTCATTAACTGTCAGGTATTCTGCGGCTTTAGAGGAAGAAAATGAAGTCAAAAGTCTTATTTTTTCCCCATGCACTTTAACTTCTTTTTTTTTTTTTGCTATGAGAAAGCTCCCTTAAACAGGTCAATCATTACAAAGTGCTTTCTCCAATCAGATTATACGCTCTAAGAGAGCAGTGCTCTTTGCTTTGTTCTTTTATTTACATGCTGCAGCAATATCAATTTGTATATTGTATCAACCTTTCCACATGTTCAAATAAAACATTTTTCTGCATGTGCTGTCCTGTAACACTTTGTTCCTTCTCTGTTGACTTTTCTGCTTTGTGCTATAGGTTATCAAGCCCACATCAAAAGAACAATTGTTAAACTGGGCTGACAGAGACACCTGAAAAATCAGGCAAAGGGTGAGCAGGGGCTGCTGCCTCAAAATGATGCTTGGGGCTCTTTAGCCAGGTGGGTTTTCTCTTTGGCAGGATGTGTCCTGGTTTATCTCGGGCTCTTAACTGCCTCATGGTATAAAGCTTGGCACTGAGAATGAGGATTGACTGCTTTAGTTTCAGTACTGCTGAGGAGGAAAAGAATAAGTATGTGCAAACCAAACTCTTCACAGATGTGAATGCAAAGAGATTAAATGTCTAAATGAAAAAAACACAGGTTCTTGCTTGAGCCTATACTCTTGAGCAAGCCTTGTGACATTCTGTTAACTCTGCTTACACAGTCTTTGCTACTTTGAAGGTGTGGCTGACTCTGGCTTGTATTTCTATGCTTTTATTTTATCATTAATTGAGCAGTTATGCCACTTGGTTCCTCCACATCATTGCTTTTCCGAGTGGCTCTTTATACCTAGTGTGTGTTTCCAGCAAGGAAGATGCTGGTGCTCAACTTCTCCATGAAGCTAGAGATGCTGGAGAAAATGCTGAGATGGAGTTTCCCCGAGGCCCTCAAGGTAACGCTGTCATCCTCTGTGGCACTTCTGTCAATGAATCGGGACTTTCGTTGGGGAATGAAAGCTGTAGGGAGAGGATTGTGCTTCTGAACTGAGTGATGTTTGCTGTTTAGATCCCTGCATCCAAGATATCTCTTTAGCCCTGCTTCCTAACCTAAATCCATGTACTCAGGAAGAGAAAGAAGCAAACCCATCCACCTCCTTTCCAAAGTAATTAGAGTTAACATAATTAGATAATGGCTTATCTTCGTGGTAACGTGCCTTACTGATGAGTGTGTAGGTATCAACCTGTGATATGGGTGTGTGGATGAACATCTAAATGTGTGCATTCAACCTCTAATGTATAACACAAGTGCCATGTTCACATGTCTCAAATTGTCTCATGTCTCAAATTATCTGTCTTGGTTCTTCACCCTGCAGGTTTATGGAGCAGTGATGCACATCAACCAAGGGAACCCCTTAAGAAGGAAGTGGTGGTGGACTCTTGGCCAGACTTCAAAGCTGTTATCACCCAGCTGCAGAGGGAGGTAGATTATTTTATTTGTGTTTCTGAAAGGTGGATTCAATGTGACTGGGACCTTCCTCTCGGTTTTCTGAGAACTTTGGAGATGGAGCTTGCTTTATCTGGGAAGTGTATAATGGGGAGGTGGGAACCATAAGGACATAGCAAGTAGGTGCTGGCACAAAGCCCACTACGGGAGGTGCTGCTCCTTGCTGAGACGTTCTGCCTAGTGCTTGGGGCATAACCAAGCTTGCCTGTGAAATAGGTGCTTTAATTAATTGTAGTGATCCTGGTTGTGCTGACTAAAGATTAACTTGCATAGCTTACATGGAGACACCTTTTACCTGCTGTCAAGCTGCTTGACCACACCTCCCAAGGGTTCTTGGTATTTCTAGCTTTTGTACAGACAGACAGCCAGAAAAGCCTTATTGAGCTTGTAATGGGGCATGTGTGGCCGCAAGGTGAAAGAACGGTCCTTCTGCAGCTTTCTGGCCTGTAACAGGCATTGCTAAAGAGAAGCTGGAGGGGGGGGTGGGGCACTGCCTTAACACCCTCTGCCCACCATGATAAAGCAATCTGTGTTGCCTGCATTTTGAAGTGCTTCCCCAACTCCAGACTAGGAGACAAGCCCTTGTTGGTGTAGGCTTATATGGGTTACAGCTAAATCCTTGGTGTGATCTCTGTGACAGCCAGCTCCCCAGCAGTACAGGAGTCAGCACAGGACATGAACACCCTTTGATTGGCCGTTTGGACATTTCCAACCTGTTTTGGAGACTGAGAGAGTTTAATAGTACGGATAGGGCCAGGCTGTGCTATTTCAGCTTGGGGCAGAGATCAAGCCTTGGTGCTGTTTTGTTTACCCAGAGAGGTGTGTTCTAAACATGTTGTCCTTGGCAACCAAGTAGTGCAGCATGAGTTTTGGGACAGCCGGTAGGAGAGTTGAGCTTTGAACAACTAATTAGGCAAGAGTTTTGGTGAACTGCCAACAGGTTTGGGTTACTGTTTCTTGGGTCCATGAGGACTTACTGCCGTCACTGCGTTCTCTTAATATGATACTGTGGAGAGCAGCAGATATTTCCGCTGTCTTATTTGAGAGTTGGTACTGAAAATGTCCTGTAAAAAGCCATCCTGGTGCTCCAAACATTTGTTAAATCTCTGGGGTTGGCTTAGAGGGAGTTTTGATTCCAATACCAAAGATGTGTGTATGGCGAAGGGGAAGAGTATTTAATTCTTCCAGATTTTTTTTCTCCCTGGAATGAGATGGATGACCTTGAACATCATACCAATGCTCATGCAGTTTTCTAGTAGCTCCCAGTAAGCCTGTAGCTACTTGTAGAAGGCACAAATGCCATCAAATGGGGACAAATTTTTCAGATACAAGATACAGTCCAGTTTTACTTGGTTTGGAGGAAACAGA
>NW_009708635.1:9370-48453 GCF_000703405.1 Apaloderma vittatum | reverse complement strand
GTTTTTTTACTTAAATAAAACACAAGATCTAGGACATGGCTTTTGTAGCTTGAATTTCATCCATATCATGTTTGCAGTTGCCATTTCAAGTTGTGCTTTAGATAAAGCTCTTTCATAGAATCATAGAATGTTTATTTATGTTTAATTTTGTTATTGATCATAGGATTCTGTAGACAACATACAGGCTAAGCTGAGCAGTAGTTAATGTGGCAGTCAGAGGTTTAGTAAGAGACAGCGTTTGAAAGCTGAACCCAGACAAGACCTAAATGGGAAATAACCAGCACAGTTTTAATGGTGTAGGTTGCCAGTTAGTAGAACAACTTGCTTATGGTCATGACTGAAATTCTTGTATTTGGACTGGGAAGTTTTACTGTGGCTCAGACTGTGGGTAGGAGTTAGATAGGGAGGTCACTTGGGGAGACTGTGTCCTCCTTGTTCTGATGATTGGATTTTAAATAGCCAGTGTGGCACCCTCTGACCTTTGCACAGGTAAAGCTATAGCCAAAGGGTAGAGACAACCTAGTTAATTTTGGAGGTTTCAAATACCTGGCTAGTTCTATTAAAAGTGTACTGTTGGACTTTACATAAAAGATAATGCTTTCTATTTAAAATGTGTAGATTTGTCCCTGAATTTGTCTGGGAAACAGCAAAAAAGAGAGAGAGACAAGCCATGGGAAGGAAGGCAAAGAAAATCTGAGGGGCTTGGAGGAAACGAGGGTGTAGATTTGTCTCTCTACTTGAGAAAATGAGCCAAAAGCTTAGGGGAAAGACCTTAAAAAACCCAAGCCTACAGAAAGGCTCTGAAAGGACTGGGGAGGCAATGGGTCTGTTCATTTTATTCTCAGCCTATTTTTTTTTGGTAGTGACAGCAAGAGTATCCTTGGTTCTATGTGAGAGCTGAGTAATTACTTCCATTACTGTGAGGGTTTAATGCAAACAGCATGAGCCCAGGTGGTGTACAATAGAAGGCAAGAGAGGAAAAAGTGCATTCTACACAGATTCAAGTAAAAAAAGTAGATTGGATAATACCAGAGATGGTTGCTTCTTCCAGGATTTGCCTGTCCCCTAAGCTGCTGGCTTGACTTAAGTCACTACTGTCACTCAGATTGCCTTTGATTCAGACCGTGTGGACTAGGACACAGCAGCAGCACATTGCTGGCCCAACAGCTGCCAGGGAGCCCCTGAACAGCAGCCATTAAGCTGCTGAAAATTTAAATAATACGAGTTCTGGCTTCATGTAGTTTCAAAGCCTCACATAGTACCCAACAGATCAACTTGCTGGTTTTCTTCCCTGCATCCTGTAGCATCACTAGCGATGCAGTTTAACGAGTTAACTAGCAGCAACCCAAGTGAGTGAGAAAAGTGATTAGTTTATGTACATGGATCTTGAGGAGGATGAGATGCCTGCAGGTCTGTGAGGAGGTGAGGCTCCATGCATTCATGGGCAAATTCCAGGATAACTTGACTTACAGCGTGTACCTGACAACAAGATAGTTTTAATGGAAGGCGCCTTCCATTGCTAACCATATGCTGGGAGCAGAGTAGGAGGCACATGTTGTTTTTAGGGCATGACAGATTTTGAATTATCAGCAGATCCAAGAATAAAAATCACAAAGCTTTCCAAAAGGAGGGCAAAAAGGTGGATTATGACATTTAATTTCACTGATACTCAAATATTCCATTATTTAGCTTTCTGAGTTTCATACTATATTAAACATGTCACCTGTATGTGCAGTGCCATTTGAAAGACAGGGAATGTACCTGAGTCACTCATACAGGGCTGGCAGATTTGGTTTCAGAAAAACAAGCTACGACTCTACTTCATCAGTTTTTAAAAATGGATTATATTTTTTGAGCAAAGCAGGGATTCCTGGCAGGAGGGAGCTGTTGGCATGCAATAGAGAATTTCTGCAAGACCATAGAAGAGTGAGGATTCCAGGAAGCAGTGGTGCTTTGTCAGTATGTGAGCAGGTGCACAGATGTGTACACTCCTGATTCAAAAGCCAATCTGGATTTAAGGCAGCTCAATGCTTTAGAATAACTGAATATATAAAGATTATAATACCTGTCTTTCTCAAGTCCAGGTAAATTCTGCTGTTGCCTTTGATAGGGCCAGTTGTTTGCATCTAGGTTGTATCTCATTCAGCCTGATTACACCTTTTTTACAGAAGCTGTAGATATCCAGTATTTATCGAGAGAGAAATTATTTTCTAGGTGAATACATCCAGTGGTTCTGGAATTCGAAGACAGAAACTGTCTGACAAACAGAGATACCTCAAAGTGCCAGACTCACTACCAGAGCAGGCTGTGGCCACAGTCTAGATATTTTGATGTCCTCTCAACAGATTCTCACAGAGACGTACATGATCTTGTGCCTCTCCATAACCCCTTCTTTTTTGGTCATGCTTTCTGTAGTAGTCCCCAAATGATATGAAGGTTTCATAACTGGGGTGATCCCTTTTAATTGCCAAAAATATTTTTGAGACAAATCTGAAATTATACTGTGATGTCATGAATAACCGCAGCAAAGAGAATGAATTATGTAGTATTTGAAGTTTTCCTCCTGTTGCACTTTGAGGTGGAGTTTGGCTTAATCCACGTCATTCTGCCCCTGGTTGAAGATGCAACAGAGAGCACCACCACAAATGCTCATTGACTGCATTCAGGAATAAAAACAAGGTTTACACTAGGAGGTCCCCTTCTGATCTATGATGAGTTGGTTTCCAAAGATGTGTAAAGACTTTAGTTTGGGTGAAATACTCTCTGCAATGTCTATTTTTTATGACCTCCCTGGTCTAGTAGGAGGTGTCCCTGCCCATGGCAGGGGGGTTGGAACTGGATGATCTTTAAGTTCCTTTCCAACTCAAGCCATTTTATGAGGATTCTAGGATTGATTCTCTTCCAGAAACCTTCTGGTTTTCATAGTCAGAGTCAGGACAGGCAATAAGCACGTAGAAAAGAGGTCACCATCATCCTGCTTGGTGAGGGAAGGGTCCCCTACACGCTCTGTAGTGAGCACCCAGTAAACACCAGTGTTCTTTGCACCAGCGCTCAGCCGATGAGCATTGATCTGTCTGGGTGACAGCCTGAGGATGCTGGGCCTGAACCAAGAGGACAACTCGACTCCAACGACTTCCATGCTGCCTGTGGGGTGAGAGCAGACGTGCAGGCTTGAAGCGGTGTCAACCTTGGGCTGTTTGGGCTATAACTCAATTTTAACTTCTTTTTACTGTCGCCAGGAGGTGGAAGCCCTCTGCCAGCTGGAATTTGCAGACAGTGTTTATGCAATGTTTAATAGCAAGTCAGAAGGTTCATTACAAAAGCACCAGCGATTTTGCCACGAGTGCAGGCTTTATTTACTGAGATTATCCAGTTACAGAATATACAGGAAAAATCTTAGTGATCCTCCAGATTCAGGTGAACCTAAGGTTTTTACCTGAGATAACAGTTCTCTACTTGTTGTAGCAGATCCTATCTCTTTGCATATAGTAGGCTGAGGAAAACATATCTGCAAAATAAACTTTCAGACCTGTTTGACCGACTTGTAGCATTCCATCCTTAGGAGATGGTCACCAGAAAATAGCACGGAAATGAGGGAGAAACAACCAAGAAGAAATTGCCACTTTACAGGTGCAAGTGTCACATGGTGGAGGGAGAGTTTCAGTTGCTTCTCAAGGTAAGATGCAGCCAGTCAGCTGGTGTGCCCAAACTGGCCAAGGCAGACCAACAGACTGAGTACTCTTGAGATTATAACTGTGGGCCCTTTTGGTGAAGGTTGGATGTGAATGAATGTCCTGTTTCTAGTACAATTGGCTTCTGCTTTCTTCTGAAGTGCGTTGGTCTCACCTGAAGGACTTGCAGCCTCCGTGCTGTTGTTCATCCAGCTGATCTTGCAGCTGTCAAGCAGCGGTGCTATAACTCAGGCACAGTCTGGCATTGCCATCTTTCAGATGATGTTCATTTTGTGAATTAGCAAGGACCTAGAAATGGAAGTTTAACCTCTGCAGGGTGGGGTAAAAAGATGAAAAAAGCTATTTTGATCTGGTTCTGTCTTTGAAGATAAATAGGTAGAAAAGCCTCAGATAGTAGGTTAATGGGGATTGTGTGAATCAGGATGGTTAGGTAAGATTAGCTGGTTTGTGTGATCAGAAATTCAGAAAACTGTATCATGTCCCACTTCTTCATGCACTGCAATTGTGCTTTCAGTTATCACATTCTTTCTATGCCTTCAGGTGAGGACTTCTTGTTGCACTGGCTTTCTTAAATTACTGAGAAAATAGGTTTTGTTTAAATGTTAATAGGAGCAAGGAGTGCAAACATCCTATTTGTTTTGAATATTTCGATGATATGAGAAAGAACATCTTCAGACAATGAAATGTGATCAGCAACTCCTTTTCTACAGTGGTACAGACTCTGCTTCCAGTGGAAGCCCCTATATTTTCATAAATGATTTTAACATTTAAAATTTGGGAGCAGAGAATGAAAAATATATTTTTATTCTTAGTAAAACTATTTATATTTTAAATTTCACAGATACCAGCTATCTGATTAAAAACGTAGCTCAGAAGGCAGAGACATGTAAGGTTGCAATGGAGATGTCCTATAAGTTACACTATCTATTCTCACAGGAAGCCTGGACTAACTAGCAGGTCAGGCTGTGAGGATCTGGGGTACTACAACTTTCACTGCAGCTGCTCTGATGGTTTAAAGTTGTTCCCCACAAGAAGCAAAATTGTGTCTAGTAAGTCTGACCCTTCCTCTGCATTGCTTTTCTGGTCTGTCCTCTACCGGAAGTGGAGACAAGTGTGTGTCATTTAAAATGGCCAAGGTGAAGGGTGGATTTGGAGACATCTGTAAATGTTCACAAAAGTGGAAAGAAAGTAGAGTCCTGCACTGTACAATCTCTGTGGTCGCAGGAGTGTGTGGATTTATGTATTAGAAAAACAAGAGACTATCTAATCATAGGCCGGATGATAAAACATCGACTGAAAAGCCAATGCACCCTACTGTGTTTAGACCTGAAATTAAGAAAAAAAACCATGAACTTTTAGCAGGAGTCTTGTAAAAACAGGAGCAGTTCCACGTTGGCAGTTTTCACCAGCCCCTGCTCTGCATTCCAGGTTAGACAGCTGAAGAAGTTTAATTCTCCTTTGAAAAACTTTCCTTAAAATTAAAAGAAAATTGTGATGTTAGAAGAATTCAAGAAGAAGGAAAATTGGCTTCTGAAAATAAAACTTATTTTGTACCTAGTGCAAGCTAGGCACAGCTTTGTTGTCTGTCTGGAGAAATCTGGATTTGGGAGCATTTCTGGGGGATATGCTTTCAGCAAACATTCATTTACCAAGTGAAAACTGAAGTAAGAATGTGAAAGCTCAGCATCTGTATTGTTTAGCCCAGATTTAGTGATCTAATAGATTAATCCATAAGTTACCAATTAGTCCACCCTTCTGGTTCAATTCTGCCCTCCCCTGACAAATAAAAAAATAAAAGGACACCAGTTTGGTTTAGAAGTGCTGGAAAGCTTCATTAAGACGTAATGCTCTGATTTATGTCAGAATTAAAAGGGCAGGTATAGTGAAAGAGCAATTTAAAGAATTTTTGGAAAGAAAATGATGCTGATTAGAGCTCTAGGAACGCGTTACAGCACACATTTCGTAGGGTTTGGGGATGATGTTAAAGGAGGGGGCAGGCGTGAAGTCCAGCTCTGAGGTGGAAACGCCAGGGGGGAGGTGGAAGCTGAACTCCTGCAGGAGGCTGGTGAAGAAGAGGAAGAGCTCCATTTTGGCAAGAGTCTCACCGGCACAGATCCTCCGCCCTGGAATGAAATGCAGAATGATGAGAAGAGAGTCAGTGAGAGCTGCTTCTTCAATGGTTGGAAGAAATAAAATGCTCTGAGCAGCTCGTAGTCTGAGGAAGATTGGGGGGAATCCTGAAGGCTTGAAAAGTCATATCTGAGCCATGAATAAAGAACAAAGCAGCTCTTAAAACCTATTAAGTACTTAAAAACTATTAAGTACAAGAACTGTCTGAGAGAGAGGATACTTGATCTTCAGACCAAGTGATAACAAAGCCACCTAGTGATTTTTTTTTTCTTCTCCTTTGTGTAAGTGTTTGCATTTGGGGAATACAATATGAATTCCCTAATTCCAGTTTTCAATAAAATGTGTATTTTTCTTTTTTTTTTTTGCATTTTTCCTCTATTTGGTTCAGTTTTTGGATCCCAGACCAACTTTGGCAGGTCTAGTCTAGACTTTGGCTCTGTTAGTCTAGTCACAGGCAATTTTGCATATTAAATTCTATCAGAAAAGACCCTGGAGACTCCCAAAAGCTTTTCTCAATCATGGTCAAATTTGGCAGTTTGTAACTGGCTTAATCAGAGCATGGTGATTCAAGGCCAGAACTAGCAAAGACCTGAACTAAGATTTGTTTTTAACTCCTTTGTATGACAGGAAGCGGAAGAGCTATTGCGTGGCTGTGCTATGAAATAAATCCTCCAGGGAATGACTAGACCTGAAGCTACTTGAACTTGCTTTCAGCTAGGACATCTAGACTTAAGTCTAAAAAAAAAGGAGGACCGTGAATTGGAAGTATCACGAACCTTTCTATGAAAAATAATATTTACTTAATTTGGGGTGGTATGACAAGAAAAAAACCTTATTCAAGTATCATGCAGAGTTAAACATATACAAACGGCGTCTCTAAAAATTGCAGTTTTGTCGGTATGATTTATATGAATTTGAGCAGTGACTGAGCCTGCAAAGCAGGAGAAATACCAGAGAAGGAGTAATCATCACCAGGGTGAGAATCTCCAATGCTTTAACGAATGCTGATGTGTAAGCTTGGGTGAATGTCACGCTCTGTGGAAGCCTCAGAAGACAACCCCTTTCTGTCCTTTGATTTTGCACAGAATTTGGGTTTCTATATAAGGCAACTCTTTGTTGGCACAGTACATGAAGTCTTGATCCAAGCAGACATTATTTGTGGCTTTTTGAACGGGACGGGCAAAATAAAACGTGGTTCCCCAGGGAAGACACAGAAGCCATGTTTCCTGTGTGCTTTGTGTGTGGTCACAGGCAATGCAGGTGGGTATGGTAAGAGTAAGAGACAATGCCAAGGCCCCAGTAGTTGTGGGCTGCAGATTACAATGCAGAAATGTGTTACACAAACCATCATGAAATTTGCTGAAAATACTCCTCATATTTAAGAAGACACTACAGCTTCTCATCTATAATCAGAATACTAACAGAAACCAATAAAATCCAGAGGAGGGAGCAATCATCAAACATTTGGGAGCACTTTCTCTTATCGTAGTTGTGTCCCCAGAAATCTGTGAAATACGGGTTTTAAAATAGTCCTCAGAAAACGACCATATTGAGGCAACGCTTCAGGAACAGAGAAACACACTGGTACAAGCAGTTCTTGTCTAAGATCTGAACTTGCAGCAGCAGTAAAGGAAAAGAGAAGGCACCTGCTGAAAAAGGCATGAAAGCGTCTTTCTTCACAAATTTTCCGTTGGCATCAAGAAAGTGCTCAGGATAGAACATGTCTGGTTTCTCCCACTGTGATTTGTCTTTCAGGACAGAGGTCAGCAAGGGGATGATGTAGGTTCCCTGCAAAATTAGACAGTGGAATTAATCCGTGGAGAAATATTGCATTGGCAGTCATGGCAGTAAGACGCTGAGATTGTCCACCTGGAGAAAGAGTTTATTCCAACTGCTGTTATGTGGCTTCGTTAGGGAATTCATATTTATCCCATTATCCAGGTTTGAGAAAGAGGAAATGCTGAAAGAAACAATCCTGTAGGCATCTGACCTTGGGAATGAAATAGCCTTTGAGAGTGACATCTGCAGCAGTCTCATGAGGCAAATCCAATGGCAGGATGTTAGCGAACCTCTGAACTTCGTGGATGACAGCATCTGTATATGGCATCTGAGTTCGATGCTCGATCCGTGGTGGGTTTGACCCTATCACTTGCTCTATCTCTTCTTGGACCTTTCCTGAGGAGAGAATCTATTATAAGAAAGAGGCAAGGATTCATCCCCAAGACACATGGTGCTTTACTGATGCAAAGTATAAAAAAACATGAGTGAAAACCAAAATTTCCCCAAAAATTTTTTTTACCTTTCAGAAATTGTGGGAGATGAACAGAACTACAGTGTTTGCTTATTTCTTTATGGGTGAGAAATGTAAAGACTTGTATTGTTTTGCCCTCCCTTCTGCCTGAAATGTCTTGTTCTGACCAAGAGCTCTCGCAGAAACCTCACTTGAGTCCTAGCAACCCTGTACCATAAACCAGAATGGAGAGTCAAAGAGCAATTCCCTGACTCTTCTCAGGTATTTAAAGCCCCAGTACAGCCCATTTAACATCTGCATAGGCCTTTGGCTTATCAACAACCTGTTTCTGAAGAAAACCTGAAACAATTTCATTGTCCAACACAGGACAGCTCTCTTCTTTTTAATTCATGAGATTTTGCTGAGCAAAGGACCTGACCTACATGAACTCTGTTAATAATCTACTGTTAGGCTGCCTAGTGTGCCCCTCACTGAGTCTGAACTATAGGGCACAGTGATACTTAGACAATAATTAGCTGAAAATCCTGGCTTTTTGTACCTTAGTGCATTAGCAGGTATGCTGACCCTCCAGGTTTCAGTTCCTAATACACCGAGTATAACAGCATCAGTTGTAAAAAACTTCACTTACTCTGAATTTCAGGGTACTTCAGCATCAGCAGAAAGCCCCAGTATAATGTGGTGGAAATTGTCTCGAGGCCAGCAGTAAAGAGATTGCTCAGCAAGCTTAGCAAGTTGCCATTATGGAAATACCCATTGGTAGTGGATTTCTCCTGAGAGAAGTGGTTGAGATAAAAGGATGAAAAGGTAAATCTTTACATGTGAAAATTTATGTAATTTATATAGCTAAAACTTTACTAAGAAATTCTATAGTTAAAGAAGTGTGAAAGACAAAGAAGAGCTTTGGGCTTGTAACTGGAGAAGACTTTTGACATAGTTTTTGTGTTTTGCCTGATCTCTGTGTTTACTGAGTCCAGTTGCAAAGACAGATGGTTTCTCTATGAAGAAGCTAACCCAGACATATCAGAGACCCCTATTAAGGATCCGAGTAAAGCCTAGGTAGTGCTTTTGTTCTGTAAAGCTTTTGAAAGAGCCAGAAGGGCTAGGACGACAGATCGGATAAAATGATGCAGCCTCAATATATTGATAGAGTCTGAAGAAAAGGATAAATAAGGATAAATGTTTCCTAATTAAAAGGGACTGGAACTGCAACAGAGTAAAGTATCTGTTCAACCCTACCAGTATGAGTGTTTTGTCAAAGGTACATTCCCTAAAGGACTATAACTATAATTATAAGGTCTGAAAGGAAATCGTAAATGTCTTCATATAACCATAAAAGTTGAAATAAATGAGAGAAGATTCAGTTACCTCCTGCTGTTTAACCAGGAAAGCATCAATAAAACTTCTTTGATCATTTCTGTCCAGGTTCTTGAGATGCTCTACAAAAGTATGTTGTACATAAGCGTGGAATTCCTCTTTGTTTTTGAGAAGAGCTTTGTTAGCCCTTAGGAGGGATCCAAGGTATGGAAACATGTTGTATATCTACAAGAGCAAAAGATGATAGAATTTACCAGCCAGGGGTCTGAAAACACTGCAGAAACAAATTAATAATATTGTGCCCATTTTGCAGGTACAAAGACAAAGACTTAGTATTTTGTTCTTTAGAACATAAAAAAGTGACTGGATGAATTCGTGGTAGAAAATCCATCAGGGAGCTCTGAATATGTGGAAAACAGCCCGAAATTACTCTTTCGTAGGAGTAGTCCAAATGTTAGACACCTTCAACTAGCTACGAGGGACATGGAAATGTGGGCCAACAACTTTTCTGTCGTTTTAGCCAGCTCTTTCACTAATTGTTTTTTTCTCTTCTGTTTCAAAACCTAAAGGGACGGAAGTGAATCTGGTGTGTGGCAGCATTACATGTGAGTATCAGTATTTATTACCGATTGGGACGTTTCAGTGCATTAGAAACTTGGGAAAATAGGTTTTGTAATGGACATCCTTGTTACAGGTAGACCACATACTCTTGAGCTTGAGGGTGTGTACTGTTATGCCTGGTCACCTGGTATGTGGGAGCCATCATTTTTGGGAATGCTGAGCTTGCTGTTCATGCACTACATGGTCTGATTTTTTCAGTCCAGATTCAGCACTCTTTGTTTTCAAAAGGCTGGGGGTTTGACTGTTGACTTCAAGATCCCCAGACTGTCTCTCAAACTTTATTTTCTCCCAGAAAGCATTTGTAGACATATTATCTCTCGGAGTCTCAGATCTGCTGCATGGTAGCAGTCGATTCCCAGTGGAACAGCAACGTAAAAATATTTATCATTACCGTAACCACAGGTTTCCCAGCAAGCCTCATGTTTTCATTGGTCAAATGTACAAGTTTCACAAATCTGGAGTCTTTGTAGTCAAATCGTTTTCCAAGTAATATTGACACAATTATGTTAGCAACTGCTGCATTAAGTATTTTCCTAGCGTCAAAGGGCTTTCCTATACAATGAACAAAAAAATATATTACGTTGTGTCAAAAGATGTGATTTGTAAATGTAAATGTAATTCTAGTTATTACTATTTATTTCCTATGATTGATTACTATTATTGATTATAATTCAATGTTAGAATACCATGCCAAGAAACAAAAATGCCAGAGGAGCCAAATTTGTCAAATTGATTTAGCCTGAATTACACTTCTTAAAAAGTTCTGAACTTGAAAAGGTTACTGGCAAGCCTCCAGGTCCCTGAACAAAACTTTAGAGGTTTGAAGAACAAATCATCTGCCCACCTTCTTGTGACCTGATGGTGTCGGCCAGATACCCGTACTCCTCCACAATGCGGTCCTCAATGGCCTTTTTTCCCATTCCAAAGTCTCTTAAGGTTGTGAGAGTGAATCTTCGCATCACCTTCCAGTTTTCACCATGAGCGAAAACAATCCCTGTCACAAAAAGAACATTTCAAGAAGGTTTTAAATAACTAATTTGTAAACAGTGTAGGCATTTAATAGCAGTCACTTTTTAAACAAGCTAAATTTTTTCTATCTGAGGAGAAAACGACTGCCCCTTAAGTGTTTTCTGGCCTCAACACTAAGTTTAGTGCACACAAAGAAAGGAAAGAAGGAAAAAACTAGTTAAGCGGTATTTAATCAAGTCTTAAGAAGAATATATATATATGAGAGGCACTTGTCACCGAAATAAAGAGGACATTGGAGATTCAAGTCCAAACTGCTGGCCATTATACTTTGGAAGAGGAATCAAACTGAGATCTCATGTCTCTGATGTCTGCAGAGGGAATTTACCTAAGCACAAATGTCTAAAATTTAGGCAGTGTCTTAAAAGCTCCTTGATTAGTTTCCTTGATGAAAATATTACACCATGTAACTATTGACTTTAGACGTTTTTCCGAGAAAAAAATAAGTATTCCTGAATTTGTCCTTGGTCTTTGGAGATGTAAGTATGAAACTCTCATGCAAAATTAGAATGATGCTTGAGTGTGAAATTCTCATATGAAAAGCCATGTCAGGATGAAAATTATTTATTTAATTATTATTTTTTTTAAAAAAAAATTAAAATAAATCCCCAGTTCTCCATGAGTTCCATATTATTCTGACATTCACATTTTTCAAAGCATTATTCACCACTTGAAATGAGAAGCAGTTGTACAATACTCGTTTCAGGGAGGGAAAATTCTATGACTAGCCCAAATCAACAGAAGTCCAGAACCATATCTTGAGGGCTAGAAATGCCTTCCCTGGCATGCATGCCACTGTTTGAAAAGACCTTTTGAATTAGCCAAGCTGATAAGGAAAAATAAAACCAACTTACCATTTCCTTGGGTCAAATCTTCAAAGATTGGGATTTTAGGTCTCTCTGCAAATGCATCTGCCTGGTTTACAAGAGCTTCCTTCACTGTCTCATACCCAGAAATCACAACTATTTTCCTTTGCCCCATCTGAACACTGAAGACTGGACCGTATACTTTTGACAGCTGCCAGAAGAAGATAACAGTGATTTCCAGCTCTTACAGCTTACAGAGTAATTCACCACCCTTGCAGTTCTGCTTATTTCCCTGTCCTGCCTCCAAGTTACTAAAATGTTAAACGTTTCTCTTATTTACCTGTTCAAACCTTTGCTGCCATTATTTTATGAAAAAAAAATCCTGAATGGGTTTCTGGGCTAGGATCTAGCATTAGGTAAATTCTCGCTTTTCATATATGACTACATCCACCATTTATCTGTCTCAGAGTCAGCATTTGGCCTAAGTTGGTACATTTTTAGCTTATCTGAGGCTTTTCCTGACTGCTCTTATTTCCTAGTGTTTGCACACATAAGTAGAAGGCAGCTATTTAGCAGTGAAATGCAAAATGTTTAACAACTGATGTGCAAGTCCTCCAGCCAACTATATGAAATAACATAGGAGCAGTGATGTGTCTGAATTAAGACACCTTTGATGGTGATCTCTTTATCCCAGTGTGGCAGAATACGATCTTTTCAAAGGGTGTTCCCCAGTAAGGACTTCCCAGTGCTTGCCGTGGTAATGCTCTGCATGAGCATATGGTCTCCAGTTGCATTTAAACACCAGACGTGTGTGAATAGTAAACATTGAGCTAAGCTCAAGTCAGAGGACCAACCTCCTGCCTTAGAATTATTGAATTACAGCAGAGAAGTGTTGGTTCTGCTGCCCTGAGAAGAGGTGGGGCTTATTTTTCCCAACACATTTAGGCTTCCTTAGTAATTTTCCAGATACTGCATCTGACTGGTCTTTTGTGGATGTTACACACATACAGATGTGTAGGTGCAGATATACAGATTGTATATGCAAATAACCCTTTTAAAATAGTCAGCAAGGAGGACATGCAGTTTCAGTGTCTAAGTTGGAAAAACTCCGAGAAATGAGCAGGTTCTGAGAAGTCTTCTGACTCAAAATCAGGTTAAGTGATTTGCTTATATCTTTGCTGTCTATTATGTCAGCTGTTTGTCCTGAATATTAAGAGTATGTAGTTATCTTCAGCCTTTCGTGAAGGAAGGACAAAAGGGGAATGAGAAGAGTTGCTGAAGCAGTGAGAGCAGGAAGCTGCAGTCACACCACCAGACGCATTAATCAGTGGAAGGTGGAGGGAGTTAGAGCATATAGGGAGTTAGAACACATATCAATATCAGTCCTATGCAGTAACCTTTTTCTCAAAATGACTGCAATAATAAGGCAAATACTTGTTTTTCATCTGAGAATTGTTTCAGGCTGAAACCTAGATGCATGAAGTTGCATGGAGAAAACATTACAATAAAAAACAAAGCTTCCTACATTCAGCTTTCTGCTCCAGTAACCGTGTCCTGTCGCTTGCTAAGGGTCATGTAAAAGGCAATAGGAGAAACTATCTGACATCGAGAACTTTGGTGCTTGGGAGTGTGTGCAGTTGTGGGACTAATAGAAAAGATAATAACTACCTGTAGATAGGTCTCGTAGGGTCTCTTCAAATCAAACAAATGTAGATTTCCAATGATAGGTAATGCTCTTGGTCCTGGGGGAAAATTCTTTATCCGGTGGTTATTCCAGAAACCTCCTATTTTCAAAATTAGTAGAAAAGCCAGGATCAACACTAAGCCAATGGAAGTGCTGCTGCTCCAGTCCATCTCTGTTCAGCTAAGTATTTGCCACAGAAGAGAAATGAGAAAATAAGAACTCTGGATCTTTGTCCTCCTGCAAAATATTCCTGCGAGAGACGCTTGTAGTAGCTCAGAACCCTCTTTCCGAGTCAAGGGTATGGTATCCTTGCGATTGGTGACTGTTCTTGTCCTCTTCCCCTATGCTTACTGATGAATCCTGAATACAGTACGGAGGCAGGGAAATGTCTGATAGCTGTGTGTCTATGACTGGCTGAGCAAATATCTCACTGTCAAAGTCCATGAGCATGCAGAAACATAGGTCATCAGCCCGGTGTTTGGTACAAAGGTCATGAACTCTGCATGCTCTTCAGGTTACTGATTAGTTATTTTTTCATAATTAGCACAGACACAGCCTTGATACCCACAGAGCTGAAATCAGAATGCCAATGCCCAAGTGGTTAGTTGCACAAATATATGGTGTTATTTTAAAAGTGCTTAGGTGTTGATAGAATTCTGTTCCAACTGAATTCATTTAGAATTTCAAATCACAGAATTACCGAATTGTTACAGGTGGAAGGGCCTATTGGAGGTCTCCTAGTCTAACCCCCTTGCTAGGGCCACCTGGAGCTAGAATATCCAAGACTTATGTTTAGACACCTTCTGAATATCTCCAAGGAGAGAGGCTTCACAACCTCCTGGGGCAATGTGTGTGAGTGCTTTGTCACTCTCCCAGTAAGAAGGTGTTTGCTGATGTTCAGAGGGAAGCTCCTGTGCTTCTATTTGTGCTGCCTGCCGCTTGTCCTGTCACTGAAAAGATCCTGGCTCTGTCTTCTTTGTTCCATTCCTTCAGGTCTTTATATATAGATCCTCCCAATCCTTTTCTTCTCCAGGCTAAAGATTCCCAGCTCTCTCAGCCTTTCCTCATAAGAGGGTTATTCCAGTCCCTTCATCATCTTCATAGCCTTTAGCTGGACTCTCTCCAGTACATCCATGTCTTTTTTGCACTGAGAGTTCCAGAACTAGACCCATCACTCCAGGTGTGGCTGCATCAGTGCTGAGTCCAGGGGAAGGGTCACTTCCCTTGACCTTCTGACAACACTCCTCCTAATGCAGCTTAAAATACCAATAGCCTTCTTTGTGGCAAGGGCACATTGTTGACTCGTGTTCACCTTGATGTCCACTAGGTCTTTTTCTGCCAATCTGCTTTCCAGCTGGGCAGCCCCCAGAATGTATTCATGCCTTGGGTTGTTCCTCCCCAGGTGCAGGACTTTGCACTTCTCCTTGCTGAGCTTCATAATGTTCCTCTCAGCCCATCTCTCCAGCCTGTTGAGGTCCCTCTAGATGATGTCACAACCTTCTGGTACATGAGCTACTCCTCCCAAGTTGTTGTCATCAGCAACTTTGCTGAGGGTACAATCTGATGCATTATTCAAATGAAGACACTAAGCAGAACTGGACTCAGTACTGCCTCCTGGCTTACTCTGCTAATTCCTGGCTCCCAACTGGTCTTCGTGCCACTGATCATTAACCTTTGGGCCTGGCTTTTCAGCAACTTTTCCACAAACCTCATTGACTCATAGGAGAGTCAGTCAGAGTTAATTCTTGAGCTGTGGAGAGGAGAGGAGAGGAGAGGAGAGGAGAGATGTCTATGAAGAGTCTGAGAGGCCAACTCCAATGGGAGAGGAGTCTTAGATGTCCAGATCCCTTCAGAGCCCTAAAACCAAAGTGAAAAAGCTACTGAAAAAGGCACAGAACCATCTTTCTTCACAAAATTCCCCTGTGAGTTGAGGAAGTGGTCAGGGTAGATGACTGGTTTCAGGGAATCATAGAATGGTTCCGAATCTACTCTCTTTTAGTTTAAAACCTTTACTCCTCATCCTATCACTACAGGCCCTACTTCTAGGGTCCTCCTTTGTCAAAAAGAAGACAAAGAATTCCTTAAAAATGGTGGTTGGGTTACCTAAAGGGATCTATCTCCCTACTCTGCTTTTTGAGAGAACCTCAAGGACTGATTTCTCTGGGGCAGCAATCTTCTGAAAAAAGGCAGAGGACAGTGGCAAGTACTTAGTGGATGAGGGTCTGGGTTATTATGGAAAGATTACAAGGAGAACTGGAGAACAAAACTGCATGGTTTATTTTGCCCTTTTTGTTTTAAAGACATAAAGATAAATATTGAAAGCATTGATCTGAAAGATTTACTGGCAGTAATTGGTAGTTTCTTAGCCAAGTATTTCTTTGTGGTCAACATTTACAATCAGTGAATGAAGGACCCTCCTAATACCCAAGTAGGATTTTGAGTGATGAGCTTCAGGTATTGAGGATAAGATTTATACAACCTGTCTGCAATTGGAATCTTGTTTCATATACTTCAATACTTTATGTTTGTAAATTATGCACAAAATACTCCTAAAATCTTTACATATGCAATATTTACATTGTTATGTGGCTTCTCAGTTTTTTACAAAAATGATTGTATGAAAACATTGAAAGAATGAAAGATGTTTTCTAGCCAACAGGGTAGAAAAAAGTCTGATGTTGCACATCTGCAAAAGAGCATATCTGAACTAAGGTTTATTACAACGAATGTATTTTCGCTCATAGATAAAAATCTGACATATGTAGTAGTAGACAGCTGATATAACATATGGGAAAACCCAGCCTGGTGTCTTTCTAAAGTTTTTTAAGGAATAGTGCATCAGCAGAACCAGAAATACCTCTGCTATTTTATGAGAGGAGTTTTTCCTTTGAACCTGGTAAGTAAGACTTGAAATAATGTGATAATATAGAAAAGTCTTGTAATTTCATCCACTGTAGCTTGTCCTTCTGAGACATCAGTGGTAGCTTTCTCTGAATAATGCCTAGAGGCACTGTTAGATTTTCATCTCCCATCCATTGCCTCTCAATGGATCACCTCATGTAGGCAGGCAGAAATGTGTGACTGCTCCCAGCTACTCTCGTCTCATAGAGCTCCTTCAGATGCCTCGATTTTTGTTTCTCTTAATTGAGAAGCCATTATCATCACTTCTCAGGTGGAATTCATTTAGCTTAATTTAAGTTCAATTTTCTTCCTTCTGCTTTCTTTGTTTTAGGAGTCAGTGACTTCAAAGATACTGACTCTCCGCTGAGTCTTCTGTAGGTTGAAGACAGGTGCGTTCTGATCAGTTCCTAACAACTCATTCTTTTTATTGGAGCTAGCATTTAGTTTAATTTATGTCTATTGATATTAATAGTGCTACTCTCCACTTACTAATTTTGGATGTAAAAGGACATATTATGTAATTACCTGTTTGTCATAGTTCTTACTCAGTTCCCTTATCGTGTCCTTGAAACAATCTAAATAAATCCAATAATGAATTTTTTTACCCTTTCATTTTCTTCTCCTTTTCAATAAATACACTAATAAAGAATCTTTATACTCATATTGCCATGTAGGTATACCTCAGCAATCACTATATTCTGTGCTTTGCCATGGAAGTTATTTCAACATTTTGGATTTTGTCATAACCAGTCTTCAAAATACAACACATTTACTCCCTCATCAAAAATAGTACAACACATTTTATTGAAAAGTTAATCAGGGATGCTCTGGTGAAAACCTGGTTAGAATCCAAATAAATAATATCAGTCAATTGCTTGTTCGTTACTCCTGTGCAGTGGAAGGATGTGACTGTAACTCCAAAATCTTGTTAAATATGGTATCCTGTAATAGGCTTGAAACACAAAGATTGTTTCAATGGCTATATGGACTCAGCGATGACAAAAGGTAAAATGCAGATAATTTTGTAGAGCAGTTTGTGTTTTGTTGTTTGGGGTTTTTTTCTGAAGAACAAATATGTTGAAAGGATCTAATTAATTCATTGGAGCTTAGCATAATGACTATGTATTCTAAAAACAAGCTTGCTTTATATTACAAAAATAGAGCTATCTGCAGCTCCTTCTTGAAAACCTAGCCTGGTTAGGATAATACTCAGGTGGTATTTTTTAGAATTAGAAACTGAAAAGAACATAATTAGGACAAATATTCCAGGTGAATTATTTTTCTACATAGTATCTTCAAGTCTGCTGTGCTCATCGTAGTTGTTGGTGTGAATTTCATGTGGTTTCTCCTCTTCTGGAACCTGCCATGAAAATCAGAGAAGAGTTCAGTTGATGAGTTATAGACCTCCTTTTGCCATAAAAAAAAAAGAACAAAGTGCACTGAGAATGTTGTTCTGTTTGTATATATTATGTGTCTACTTGTTAGCATTGATGCAGCCTGACACGAACCACCAATTCTGAATTCTGAGAGATGAATTCAGGGTTTTCTGAATAGAATTCCTTAACACTGACTTTAGATAGAAGAGTGCAAAATTAACATCTGGGATTCTCAAAGAGCTCTAAAGAAAGAGGTTGACCATCTCTAATGAAATGTAAAATATACTGTATGCCAGATATCAATGTCCCTTCCCATTACCTGGGAAAGCTCATTTGGAACACAGTATTTCTGAGCGGTGCAACTGATGCTACAGGACCTTCAGTTGACCAGGCTTCTTTTGTTATCACTGGTCATCATAGGCTGTGAACTTTTCAGGTATACCTTAAAACTTTCCTTTTCCTGACATTTTTTTATCACTTATGTATGACAGCCTATTTCAGGTCTTGCCAAAAAGCAGTGCTTTGACTTCCCTGAGGTCAAACAGTGAATGACTTGCAGAACTGTCATTAAAAGGTTTTTTTTGTGATTGTCATTGCGACAGCTGATCTTTTGGCTCAAATCTTCCCCTTAGACTGCAAAGTTTCTCTCGTCAAAGCCCAAACTGTGTGCTTCATAGTGAAATTTAATTAATTAAAAAACTAATAAAATCTCCTCTTTGGTTCATTATGTTTTGTTTACAAAGAATCTATGTCATGTATTTCTTCTTATCTTGCCTTTTTGAGTTTCGTCTTTGCATAAAGGATAAAATTCAGATTGCCTAAATTGAGAATCTATCATCAGTCTCTAATGAATGGAGATGCGGAAAGCCTACAAACAGTACTGGG
Organism: Apaloderma vittatum; assembly: GCF_000703405.1. Classification (NCBI taxonomy): domain Eukaryota; kingdom Metazoa; phylum Chordata; class Aves; order Trogoniformes; family Trogonidae; genus Apaloderma; species Apaloderma vittatum. The sequence continues at coordinate 29,767 of NW_009708635.1, read as the reverse complement.
ATCTTCTTAGAATCACAGGATCACAGAATGTCAGGGGTTGGAAGAGACCTCTGGAGATCATCTAGTCCAACCCCCCTGCCAGAGGAGGTTCATCTAGAGCAGGTTGCACAGGGTGGCATCCAGGTGGGTTTTGAATGTCTGCAGAGACAGAGACTCCACCTCTCTGGGCAGCCTGTGCCAGTGCTCTGCATCCATCAAAGTAAAGAAGTTCCTCCTCATGTTTAGATGGAACTTCCTATGTTCAAGTTTGTGCCCATTACCTCTTGTCCTGTCACTGAGCACCACTGGAAAAATACTGGCTTCATCCTCCAGATACCCACTCTCTAAGTATTTATAAGCATTGATAAGATCCCCCCTCAATCTTCTCCAGACTAAAAAGCCCCAAGTCCCTCAGCCTTTCTTCATGAGAGAGCTGGTCTAGTCCCCTAATCATCTTCGTAGCCCTTTGTTGTACCTTCTCCAGCAGTTTCCTGTCCTTCTTGGACCGGGCAGCCCAGAACTGGACCCAGTACCCCAGATACAGCCTCACGAGGGCAGAGTAGAGGGAGAGGATGGCTTCCCTCAACCTGCTTGTCACACTCTTCTTGGTGCACCTCAGGATGCCATTGGCCTTCTTGGCCACAAGGGCACATTGCTGGGTCATTAGCTTAGCCAAGAGGAAAGGTCTGTATTTCTGCTTTGCACTTAATTGTAGCCATCCAACTCAGAGATTTATGTGGGACCCCACTGATCAAATCTAGGTCTCTACAATACAGAGCTCTACATCTGAGGTGGGCAATGAGAGCTCTTTCATTATCAGTGGGGAATATAGAGACTTTCAAGGCTTTAATCCATGTAACCTAGCGTAGATCTGGAAGGATTCAAATGACCTGCAGTCTAGAACCATCTCTTCACTGCGTGTGAAGGCAGCCTAGCAGGGTTATTCCAGATGTACTTTTCTCAGCCCCATTGTTTGTGTCTTCATACCAGGAGGCCCATCTTCTTCTAATAACCTCAGTGGTCAGACCTTTCAACCAGGAAGCAGAAGAACTGCTCAGCCTAAGGAAGACTGGGTGATAGTGATAAGACTAGGGGGAATGGATTAAAGCTAGAGATGAATCGGTTCAGATTGGATGTGAGGAAGAAGTTCTTCCCCATGAGGGTGGTGAGACCCTGGCACAGGTTGCCCAGAGAGAGGGTGGAAGCCCCATCCCTGGAAGTTTTTAAGGCCAGGCTGGATGGGGCTCTGGGCAGCCTGATCTAGTGGGGGATGTCCCTGCCCATGGCAGGGGGGTTGGAACTAGATGATCTTTAAGGTCCCTTCCAACCCTGACAATCCTATGATTCTGTGATTCTAAGATTCTAAGACTCATCCTATTAATACTGAAGGAGTGCTCTAAATTTCACTCAGAATGAAATTCTCGATGACACTAGAGAAGCAGCACCATTTAACCAAAAATGCAAATATTATGTGCCTAGATTACAAGATGATACCTGATGCAGCAAGCACTTAAAAGAGAGACAAAGACCTCCACTGAGGTCTCACTTTGTTGGCTCTGTTTGTGTTTTTTGTTCGAGGTTAGTCCAATGTTATTGTCATGACTAGCTAGCAAGTCAAGAAAAAGATCCTAAAGGTGGCCTTGATAAATTCACAGCCTGAGGCAGAGAAACTTTTTTGAAAGCTGACTCTTGTGTGCAAACCACAGGCCCCAGGAGAGCAGGAGTGCAGTGTGCTGTGTATCTTCCAAAGTAACAACAATAAATGAAGGTTGCATCGTACCTCCCAATAAACAGAGTCATCAAAGCAGTTCTGGTCAGATGCTTGCCCCAGGAAGGGCAGCTTTAGAATACCACCTGCAAGAAAAAACAGCATCAGAGGTTAAAAAATGGACACAATGTCCAAGTAAATGTTCCTCAAATGTGCCCTGGGGAGTCATCTAAGTTTTATGATTAGTCTACAAAAGCACCCAACCATCCTGGACATCAGGTTGCCCATGAGAGGTGCAGGTTTCTCCATGTCAATATGAATAAGATCTTGTTTTTAATTGCTCAAACCTGTCCCAGATTTCAGACTGGAATTTTGTATTTCAGCTTGATTTTTTATTTTTTTTTTAGAGTATCCACAATCACTTGGAAACATGTGACACCTAAATGGATATGTCTTATTCTCAAACTAGTTTCTGTTCAGAATTTTATGTGTCCATATATAGAAAACTGCATCCGGAACAACATCTTATTATTCCTGTATATACAACTCAATATGTCTGAAGCATGTATTCAGAAAGATATCTAGGCTTCATTTGAAGCCAAAATTATAAAAAAAATGTTTTCCCATATTTAAGTTTCTGCCTGTGTGCCATCATGCATAATTTCTATTTTTCTGGTTTGTATTATTCACATGAAATTGTTGATACATTGATGTTCTCCCTGGACAAACCTCTTAAGTCACATATTTTTCAGTGGCTCTGCGTGTCATACTGACCTGTCAATGCTCCACCCACCAGTGCCACTCCAATAGTGATGCCCAGGGCAGCAGCCTGTCTGCCAGGAAGAGAGAGCTGGACAGCTGTTTGATGATTAGAATTTTGCCTGAAAAAAGCAAGAAAAAATCCCATCAACAATCAAAAAACTCTTACACTTTCAGACTGATAACTGGTCTTACAACATTGTACTTGCTGTCTGCTGGACAAGATGCCTCATAGGAAAATTGCCATTGCTGTGTACAAGGCAGAAATCATGATTTTATTTTGGTGTTGGTTTAGACTACAGATGGAAGCAAGTTCTTTGAAAAAGTTATTAGTATCTTTTCAGCCTTTGGAGAATGCTTTCTTTTGTAAAAAAACCCAAACACCCAGCAGTTCATCTTTTTGGAGTCTTTTAAAATAGTGGAAATAGCCCATTTTTGCCAATTTTCTTGAAAATCTTACAGTTAGCAGTGTAATTGTGAAATTATAATGAAAATTGTCCTACATTTGAACAATGTTGTATGCTGTTTTTTATGATTTTTTTAATTTATTTGGTTTTACTTGAGCTTTTAATTTGGAACAAGCTTGGCATATATAAACAATGTGTTAAAGGCAGGATATCAAGAAGGGTCTTATTTAAAATGGAACATGATATCTGACATCAAATCAAAGATGCATTTTCTGAAAAAAACCAATCACAATTCAGTCCAAAGAAGGTAGAAAATTAGGATAGACCTTCAAAAATCAAGTGACTTTTTTCTCTCTTCTCTCTATAACGTACCCATTTTCCTTGTGTAATGCAGTTACTACGATGCCAGCGATACCTCCAAGTATTCCAGGTAAACCATGTAAATTATGAACACCACAAGTGTCTTGAATCCTCAGCTTGGATGCCAACAAAGGCTGAATTGAGGGGAAATAGGAAGTTTATAGTGAGTTTATAGTCTTCCATTATAAAAAACAATTTAACTTACTTCACATATGCAAAATTTAGCTATAAAATGTGCTATATTGTCTCGCTTCTCTGAATTAGACATATTTACAGTAAGATAATTGAATATTAATATGAATATTAACATTATCGAGCATTGGAACAGGCTGCCGAGGGAATTGGTTGAGTCACCATCCCTGGAGGTATTGAAAAGCCATGTAGATGTGGTGCTCAGGGATATGGTTGAGTGGTGGACCTGGCATTGCTAGGTTAAGGGTTGGGCTCCATGATCCTAAAGGTCTTCTCCAGCCTAAACAATTCTGTGAGTCTACGACCCTTCTGTTCACTGTGAAATTGTTTATATGCAGAGAAAACCAAGTATGTGCATATAATGGTACAAATGTCCAAGCTACCATTGTAAGTATAATGGTAAAAAAACGAGAGGCCACTGACATTCCTAATCTTTTCAGCCACTGGAGCAAAGGTGGAAAGAGGTGGCTAAGTAACACATTGTCACCTGTTCTGAATCCAATAGTCAGGTATTCTCTTCCAGAGTGTTCCTCCATCAGAAAATGCCAGTTTAAACAGTTTTAGTCAGGTTATTTGTTTTCTACATTTTGTACATAAACCAACTCTATTTTATACTTCGGATGCATTTTGAAAATGATAGATCTACTAAAAGATTTAAAAGACTGAAATGTTACTAGCTCTGTTTCACTGAAGCATGAGCTTCCAGCAAAATTCTGGAAGCTCCTTGAACAGAAATCCCAACTAGAATGAACTCCAATATCTTTGTGATCCTTCTCAGTATTGGACTGAAGTTAGCTCAGAAGCATATACCTTGACTCACGCTGGCTTAAAAAGAGCTGTTTTCTAGAGCTTACTCTCTGTTGTGTATTAGCCAATTTCTGAACTCTCTTTCCACCAAACCGAAGGAGCTCCGGTCAAAACAAGGAACCAATGAGTACATGAAAGGTGAGGTGGGTCCTCAGTACGTACAGTCAGGAAGTGGTACCCAAGGACAGAGATGATTCCAGAAATGCTCCCAATGCACATGGCACCAAAAGGCTGGATGGACATGTCAGCACAGGTACCCACTGCTACTCCTCCCGCCAGGGTGGCATTTTGGATGAGAACCTGCAAACAGTATACAGAGGGGAGACATTCAAGGTCAGGCATGATGGAGCTCTGAGCAACCTGATCTAGTTAAAGATGTACCTGCTCACTGCAGGGGGGTTGAACTAGATGACCTTTAAAAGTCCTTTCCAGCCCAACACATTCTATGATTCTATGATATACGTCGTGTAATATAAACAGAGACTTGGTTTAGGGTGAGTGACTTTGAAGGCTTTTCTGCATATAGAAGTTTTGTGTTTTACTCGGATGGGATTTTTCCAATGAAGAGTGAATGGGAATTTAAAATAGAGTTCGCAGTTATGTATTCAGCTGTTTCAAAGCTGCTCTAAGCCACTTTAAGTGGGGTCAGCTTAATGAAGTCCAACTTTTGCAAAGTTGCTAAAACTCATCTGGCCCCTGGAGAAGCCAGGCGGAGCCTCCTACAACAGCAGCAATTCCTGCAAGTTCATCGAACCCTGCCTGCTCATGCTGGGCTTAGGTAAACCCCCCCCAGCTACTTCAAAGAAGTAGGAAACAAGGAGAAGACAGGTTGGCAGCCTGGCAGCCCCAGCCTAGCTTTGCTTTGCCTGTTGTGCAGCTTCACAGATTGCCAGGGAGCAGATGGTTGCTTCAAGAGACCCATTTGCAATTCTGGTATTGCCATCCGGTAACTCACAAGGGATTTTCTTTGGAATAAGAGCCAAAAGTCCATCTGAACATTGGGCTGGTCTCTATGATCCACATGCAGTGATCCCACAGAGTAATCACCACACACCTAAAGCGGGCTGCGTTGCTTCAGTGCCCAATCTCACGTTATAGCTTTTAGAAGTATAATAACTTTAATTTTGCTCAGGCCGGGACACCAGACTATGGGCAAAGACTCTAGATAGCTGGAAATCTGCCTAATCATCCTTATTACAAAGGGGTGACTTGATTTAACAGAGGTTGCAATGTGATCCTTACCATACTGAATTTGCCTCTTTGATCCACCAGACTGGAGAGGGCAAACGTTACAACGGTACATGCAGCCAAGGAAAAGTAAGTGTTGACAGCTGCTCTAGCCTGGTTATTCTGTGCAATGGCAGAGTTAAAACTGGGCCAAAAAACCCAGAGGAACAGGGTACCTGGATGAACGTAAGTCAAAAAGAAACACAGAGTAATCAGTCACAAGGGGTAGTTCAGTGTGAAAGACTCAACACAGCAGAACTAGCTACAGGAAATGGGGAAGATGATGAGCAACAAACATGAAATAGCCAAAATGCTGGAGGAAATAATAGATTACACAGAAGCTTTTGACAATGGCAGCTGGGATTGTGACATATGATCTCTGTCAAATCTTACTGGAAGACTTTAATGTGCTGTGACTCCACCTGCTGCTGGAGCTCAGCACCACGATGCAAAATCATATCAGAATAGGATGCATTAGCAAGATGATTCATATGCAAATCTTTTATCATCTATTGATTTAACTGATAGTTTTAGCTGGTAAATTGATCTATGAATGGAACTGATGGACAGATAGATGTATGGTTTCTAACATTCATTAGCAGGACAGACAGAAAGCAATACTTTAAATTACAGCCAATTTCTATGGAAATGCTACTTACAGCAGAAGAGTTAACAAAAAGGGAGTCACCGCTAGTGCACAGCAAAAATACAGCTATAATTTGTTTTTTCCCCTTTTTAACTGAGAAAAAATGGCCAAAATATTTGTGTCATGGAAAACGTTGTATAGTATTGTGTTCAGTTTTGGGTGCCTCAGTGTAAGAAAGACACTGATGTGCTTGAGCAGATCCAGAGAAGGACAACGAATCTGGTGTAGGGTCTCAAGCAGAAGTCTTATGAGAAGTGACTGAGAGACCTGGGGTTGTATAGTCTGAAGAAAAGGAGTCTGAGGGGGGAGACCTTATTGCTCTCTACAAGTGTCTGAAAGGACATTGTAGAGAGGGTGGATGTCGGTCTCTTATCACAAGTTGCAAATGACAGGACAAGAGGAAATGGCCTCAAGTTACACCAGGGAGGTTTATGTTAGACATTAGGAAAAACTTCTACATGGAAAGAGTTATCAAACAGACGCGCAGGCTGCCCAGGGAAGTGATTAATACACCATTCTTGGATGTGGTTAAAAGCCATCTAGATATGGTGCTCAAGTACTTGGTTTAGAAGTGGGCCTGATAGAGTTAGATAATGGTTGGACTAGATGATCTTAAAGGTCTTTTCCAACCAAAACAATTCTGTGATTCTATAATTGTGCATGCATCAGATAAAAAAGAATATGCCTCTAGGAGTGTACTTACGAAAAACTATACAGTGTAATAAGTAATGAACAAAACAACTGATCAGCACTCACATTATTTCTTCACTTACCAATCATGGCAAATATGTCCGAATGATACGTAGATTCATCATTTTCATGTTTGTTTTTCAAACCAGGACGATACAAGACTAGGGCTACGACCAAACCGAAATAAGCTCCAAAAGCATGGATAGTCATTGAGCCTCCAACATCTTTGGCCTGTAACAGGGATGCAAAATAGTGTCACAGATTTTATACAATATAAAGATGAGGATTTGATGAAGGAGATATCTGGATGACTTTAATGGTTTATTTTCTGTGGTAGAAATTAGAACCTAGAATATGCAAACTGAAAGTATTGCACAGTGAAATAATTTGTTATAAACAGAAAACAATTACTGCTAAAGAGTCGTACCTGAAGTATTCCTGTAACTACATGTTCATTGCAGGCAAAGATTGTGATCTCCAGAATTGTCAAGATCAGCATCTGGACAGGGCTTGTTTTCCCCAGTACTGCTCCAAATGAAATCAACGCAGCTGCTGTGCTGAAGTCTGCATTTATCATGCTGAGGTTAAGAAAACGAGTAAGAACAAAATAAAGCAAAACAAAAACACAGGAGAAAAGAAAATCAGTTTAATGAGATGTGAAATAAGACTGTAATATCAAACCTGTCATGCGACAGGGAGGCTGGATTAAAAATAATCTCTAAGGTCCCTTCCAGCCTAGGCCATTCTATGATTCTATGATTCTATGTCATTAAAATGACAGAGCTTTAACTCTTCGGATATAGAATTTTCAAAATCATCTTTGTAGATGAAAATTAAATCAAACCTTTCCAGATGGGCTTTGCAAGGATCTTACCAGCTATCGAGGAAAAAGTGTGGGAAGACTACCTCCTGCTTGTACCTTATATGAGCTTAGCTGCTTAAAATTATAGTGAAAAGTCAGGTGAGATGTGTGTTGCAGATGTGCAGAGGTATTTCCAGCTCTGTCACTTGAACTCCAAAGATGACAGGGAGGTCTTACCCTTATGTCAGATAGTTTATCTCACGTCAAAGCCTTGCATGCATTTTTACCACTGTGCATCGTGTTTGCACTAGCTGTCAGGAAGGACCAGTGTTAGGAGGTTATGGAGAATAGCAAAGATAAATAAAAGCACAAGTTGGTCAGAAGCCTGCAGAACAGAGGGGCACCAACTAATGCCAGTCTATTAGCATTAAGGAGCTACTTATAATTTCTGCTTGTCCCTGAGTAGTGTTTAGGTGCTGTTCCTTTCAAAATTGTGTGCAGATCATCTCAGAAAACAGAACTGCAGATGTGGGAAACAGCCTGTGACCTTGGTAAAAGAAGGACAGATGAATGGGAGGGGGCTTGAAAGTACCTAAAGACATTGCTCATGAGGTCTCTTATTCTATGATTGGGGTTCAAAACCTGCTGCAGTATGGTGCTCATACAAATCATTCCTTGAGAAGTAGGAGGAAACTTAGTGACTGAATATACGCACTACTCCAGCCTTTCTTCTCTGACCTCATGTGTTGGGTAAGGACAAATCATAGAATCATAGAATCATAGAACAATTCAGGTTGGAAAAGACCCTTGGGATCATCAAATCCAACCATTAACCCTACACTGCAAGTTCACCCCTAAACCATATCACCCAACACCACATCTAAACGACACTTAAACACATCCAGGGATGGCGACTCAACCACCTCCCTAGGCAGTCTGTTCCAGTGTCTGACCAAATCCTTTGATGGCTGCTGGATGCAGAAGGTGCATCTTCCAGCTTACATTGCTCCAGAGATTCAAAGCAGTCTCTTTACAGGACCTAAGGCCCATGTGTAATGTAACTTCTCAAATTTTATCCCACCCCTTGGTTGCCTTGGTCCAGTGTATCAGGGGCTGCCCCTTTAGAGGTGAAGGGCAGAAGAATCATTGAATCATAGAAACATAGAATGGCCTAGGCTGGAAGGGACCTTAGAGATCATTTTAACCCAGCCTGCCTGTCACCAGGGACACCACTTCTCGACTAGATCAGGCAACACATGGGGACCGAACAGGAATGTTGAGAGGTAGACAATAAAGCTCATTCAAATTTGAGTCAACTTAGAATTCTCATCCCACAGATGTTGCAGTTTGTGGTTTCTCCTGATATGTTAAGTAACGTAAGTATCAATTTTAGTAAATGTACATGTACCTGTTGGTATCGACGTGAATTTTCCCTTCTTCTGTATGCCAAAATCCTTGCATCAGAATTCCCCATTGAAGACCAAAGGCAGCAATTAACATGTTGATACCAACACTGCTGAATCCATATTTCTTCAGAAAGGTCATCAGAAAACCAAATCCGACAAATATCATCACATGGACATCCTGAAAGACTGAAGGGAAAATATGTCTCTGTAGTGATTATCAAGAGCAACTGTGAAAGGAGGAAAGCTAGGGACAAATGAGGATTTAATAGAAAGAAAAAGAGTTCCAAACTCATATCATCATTGTGATACATTCTTCCCCACTTCATGACCAGTCTACTAGTTTAAGATGGATTGTCTGGAAAATGCAAGACCCAGTTATTGAATTTACTCCTTGCCATATCATTATGGAATGAACACTAGTTCTCCATCCTAGCAAACTTAATGCATCTGGAACTGCTCAGTGTGTGTGCAGGCATTTAAGGTAATGTCTAAATTAGCAAATTACTATTACTAATCAGCATATACTTACATCTCCTTAACTATGGTGGGTTTTTTCTTTTCTTTTTCAAATGTGAATTTTGTTAAAATGTGACTAATTATTTTCTACTTTTTTGTTTTTAATAAATTTCCTTTTCAGGCTTTTTAGTACAAACTGAGTATATCACCACAGCATGGATATTTTGTATTTTAAAATACTTTCTTACTCTATAGCATTTCATGTGATTTAATAGAGTCTACACCAAACAGGCTTGAGTCCTGTAATTAATGCTTCCTTGATTTTGATGTTAGTAGGAACCTCAGTATGGAGGAACTATTTCTTTGCATTCCTGTTTCATTGCCTCTTACACACAAATATGCAGGGAAATTTTGAGACATTGACCTGGTTAGTGTATTTGGCCTGAAGCTACATTTCCCAGTTAACGTACTTTCAGCATTCCTCTAGTTTTGCTTTATGCATTACCATGCTTAGCCAAAAGAGGGCCCAGAAGTATAATAAGTTACTGGAGCTTCCTAATAAACTCCTTTCCAGTTGCACTTCCTTATGCCTGCCCTGACCCAGCGCTGAAATACACACACACGTGTAGTCAGATCCTTCACGTCAGGCACATCTAAGAAACGCCATAGAAATGTGGGTGGTTCGCAGACATCCCCAACCCTTTTGCTTCCTCTTTAGGTTGAACATTTCCGTATTTTTTTCCTGACTTCGATAATAGCCAGTCATGGGATTTTTGAGGCCACTGCAGCCCTTTGGAGGCTTCCCATTTCCCTCCATGTTCCTCAACTTCCAGAACTACCATCTGAACTCTTGTGTTGTGCTTACTACTTATTTTAAAAGATATACAGCGTTACTTTGAACTCAACATATTCCACTGCTTCAGATGACCTGGCAAGAGATGAAAAACATATGGCTGGGGACAGTACAAACTGTGCTAATACAACTGTCTGGATCCTACCAGTAGCAAAGGCTTCAGTGTCTTAGTGGATGCAGAACCCAAAGCACATCTTCATTGCCAATATTCCTGTGTCAGACGAGTCAGCAGGATGGGTTTAGAAAAAGCATATTAAAGTACAAGAAAATTTGATAATTTGATGGGTACATCTCTCTGTGCACCCTTTCAGCTTGTAGCAGTCTTTGCCACTGGAACCCAGAGCTGTCTCTTCCAGACTAGAGAAGTCATAGAAGCCCCTTCCCTGGAAATGTCCAAGGCCAGGGTGGATGGGGCTTTGAGCAAGCTGGTCTGGTGGGAGGTGTCCCTGCCCATGGCAGAGAGGTTGGAACTAGATGTTCTTTAAGGTCCCTTCCAATCCAAACCATTCTATGATCCTGTGATTTTGTGATTCATAGCTGACTTTCCTGTGGTGATGGACTGCAAATCTAGAGAAACTCTCCTTCTAATGTCTCGGAAAACATGTAGCAGTGGTTAGTGCCAGTAGGACTGAGAGCAGACAGCCCTTCCAGCATTCCTCCAACACCACCCTGATGATCTCAGGTACAGGTGATCATCCACCTTTTGCTTTTAAAGTGGGACAAAAATCTATTGGCAGGTTATATGAGAAAGCTCAAGGAAAGGAAGGAATAAGCCAAATCTTATTCCCTCTTTTTTGAGGATAAGTGCAAACTGAATACTGAACAAGTCTTTTCTCTCCTTTTTAGAATAATATTCTAAGAATAACCATTCATGCAGTAACCTGTGGGATCAGCACCTTTGCATCTGACTGGTGTTTTGGGTTATTTGTCTGACTTTTGTAAAACTACTTTATTAAAAGCTCATTATCTTTATGAAAAAATAGAGAACTAGAGAGAAAGTCCATAAAAGTTGTGTGGCAACATCTAGAAAAGTAGCCTCTGTGTTTGACTTTTTCAGAAGAAAATTGAAATGTATTTAAGAAGCACCTAGTATGGCAAGTCAACATCATATAAAACTTTAACAGTTTTCAGTTTATATCCAGCTTGAGTTTCATGAACAAAATGAGGGGTGCATTTAAAAATTATGTACTTTTGCTCTTTTTATTATTTAGTCAGCCTATGCCATGGACTTTCCAATAAAGGTTGTTTTGCCATTCAGGGTAGTCAGCTACAGGAAAGATTTTTCATGTCTCCCAGGGGAGATTATGGTTTGTTAGCATTCAGCATATACTTGCTCTTGTTTGCAGTCTCCTGCTTAAATCACTGCACACAAAGCAAGTAATTTGTTCTCATCAAAACAATCCAATTCATGCACATGAAACCCCAGTAAATCATGTCTAGATGAGTAAAAGATGTTTTTCTGCTTGAGTAACCTGACTCTCCGTGGGAGCAGAAGAACAAGTTTCAAAAGTATATTGGTGAGTGAGAAGTTCAATTCTCAGTGCCCATCAACAGGGCTTCTGCATGCTCAGGTCTCTTTGGAAAGTGCTTTTAGAAATCTTACCCCAGCCCTGAAGATCAAATGCAATTCTGTTGGAAACAAGCAGCTAGCTGACATGTAATCCTGGTTCCTCCTGAGGGCTAGCTAGGATTCATATAAATGTTTTAAAGCTGTCTGGACTTAATTTTACAAAAGATTAAAAATCCTCATTAAAACTAGGTGAATTAATGAATGTTAAGGACAAATTTCAGCTAATTTAGCCTATGCCTTGTGCTCTAACTACCTTTTATGCATCTTTATAAAGACGAGTAGGTCTGAAATTGTTTAAAATTTGAAGAAAACAGTCAGACTTGAAATAAACTGTTTCAGTAATTAGTTGTATGTTAAAAAAGCACTTCTATTCTGTGAGGCAGGAAAATAAAGACTGGGAAAAATGCTCCAGCACATCCTGAACAAAACCACGGCACACGATTCTTCAAGCCTGCTCAAGACCAACGTATTAATTCTGCTGCAAGGCCTCCTCATGGCGGTCAGTCTCAACACAAAGATGCTTGTGGCATCTAGGTTTATACTAAAACTGTGATTTTGCTCTGCCTAAAGGAGTAAATTTTAGAACTCTGACCAAGAGGAGTGCATAATTTTTTTCTAAGCCGTGAGTCCATGGCTCAATCACAGGACATTACATCCAGGATACCAGTACTAAAGAAATTCTCTAAGAGCGCTTGCAAAACCAACACATCCTCTTGTCCTCCCACTCTAGCAGCATAGCACACCTGAAGTTCTCCATTCAGTTTGCCACTTTTGTACTTGCAGTCAACAGAATTAAATCTAATGCGAAGCTGTGGTTTGGGAATTAGCTCAGCTCAGCCTCGCCTTACCTGAGTGCAAAACTGTGGTGATCCTCAATTATTATTTTTATCTTTCCTTAGTCCAAAAATACTGGAACAGCTTGGGTTTGTGGTGTGAAGTATCTAAGGCATATAAAAGCAGTCCTTGCACTGCAGTTCTGAGAATATAAATTGGACCCTGGATGAATTAATCTATGTGGTACAGGTAGGTTAGCATTGCAGGGGATAGCATAGGAAACAGTTTGAACCCATTGGTTTGTGAACTTAGGAGAACTCCTGGCTCAGGATGTGTCCTAATATGTCTATACAACTATAACATTAACCTTCTGCTAGGCCCTCTGGCAAACTGTGCTCTTGTGTGCATTTTGCAGATGGAGAATTTTGAGAGGAGTCGTAGAATCATAGAAATGTTTAAGTTGGAAAAGACTTTTAAGATCATTAAATCCAAACTAGCAAGCCAGGTCCACTAAACCATGTCCCTGAACACCACATCTACATGTCTTTTAAATACTTCTAGGGATGGTGACTTCATAAATTCCCTGGGCAGCCTGTTCCAGTGCCTGATACCTCTTTCAGTAAAGAAATTCTACCTAATATCCAATATAAATCTCCCTTGGTGCAACTTCAGGCCATTTCATCTTGTCCTGTTGATTGTTACTTGTTTGTACAGACTGACCCCCACCTCTCTACAACCTCCTTTCAGGTAGTTGTAAAGAGTGAGAGAGTCTCCCATCATCTTTCTTTTCTCCAGGCTGAACAACCCCACTTCCCTCAGCTGTTTCTTATAAGATGCGGTCTAGATGCTTCACCAGCTTTGCTGCCATTCTTTGGACATGCTCTAGTGCCTCAGTGTCCTTCTTGTAGTGAAGGACACAAAACTGAACAGAGGATTCGAGGTGTAGCCTCACCGAAGCCAAGTACAGGGGTAACACCACTTCTCTAGTACTACTGGACATGCTGTTCCTGACGCAAGCCAGGATGCCGTTGGCCTTCTTGGCCACCTGGGCACACTACTGGCTCACGTTCAGCCAGCTATCAATCAAAAAACCCAGATCCCTCCTGGCTGAGCAGTTTTCCAGCCACTCTTGCCCAAGCCTGTAGTGCTACCAGGGTTGTTGTGGCCAAAGTGGGGGACTCAGCAGTCCAGTTGGAATCAGACAAACAGAGGGATACATTCAAAATTACACAAGTACTACATACAGGCAAGGGCTTCTGCACCGTTATGACTGTCATTAAGAGAAACCGCAAGTCTTCAAGATGTCAGAGCCAAGAAAATGAACCACAAGCCTTCAATACTGCCAACATGACAGAGACTATTCCTCTACAGACTTATTTTTCTATTAAATTACAGTGGTCTGATCTTTGCACGAGGAGGAGGAGGGTGGGAGAAGTCAGCAACTACTTCTCAGGCCAAACGCTTTCTCCCTGAACTTCATCAAGCATTTACAAAACAAGAAATCAACAGAAGCATTTGCAGGCTGATCCATTGCAGTTTACAACTGAGTCACTGCTTTAAAAAGATAGGAGGGGGTTATCCACTAAAACTTTCATGGAGTTCAATTTCTGCAGCCGTATTTTGCAATAATGATGAATATGCTGCCCAATTGCTGTGTTCTCACCAGAAAATTTTATGAAACCTGGATGACAATAATGAAATATTCTGTTAATATTTTATTATTTGATGCAGTAATTAGGATAGAGGGTCCGGCAAGAAGCACTACAATCCATCTCTAGAAGTTTTCAGGGCAATTCATATTTCCAAGTTTTAATCTCTATGCAAACACAAGACTCCTAGAACAGCTAACTTCTCATCAGCCAGCTACTTGAAGAATTTCTTATATGCTCAACCTGAATTTGTCTTTGAAGTCTGCTGCTTTCACACCTCAGAAAAAGTTAGTTTACTCCAAACTATGATTTTACTTTCTAACTATATTGGTAGGTCTCATAAGATGTTCAGAAATCTTGCCTAGGATTAGTTTAAAGAAATTCTAATTTCTATAAATCTTAGACAGCAACACTTACGTGGGTATAAAGTTACATCTCCGTCCTTGTCATAGTCCACAAAAATCCCAAACAAAACGATGATGATCACTTCCAGAAGAAGAGCTAGAATCGAGAATTTGAACCTCATGTTGGTTTCAAGGGCTAAAGGCATTGCAGGGAAGTAGACAGCTGTGGGAGCCTGATAAAGGACGCTTGCCTTCAGTGGAGCTGCCTAATTCAGTGGATCTGGGTGATATAGAAAAAAAAAAGAAACAGAGAGACAGGCGAACACATCGTCACACCCACTGTGGGAGGGAAACAGCAAGGGTCAATATAACGATTTCTATTTCCCAGGCTATTTCTTACATGAAATGCTGGCTCACATATTTTTTAAATTCGTAACGCGAACCAGCTCATTTAGGTATGGATATGCTGAAAAAAAACTCAGAGAGACTGGTTTGCTCCATATAATAAGCAATACAGTGAGAGTCAATTATGTTTTTTTTTAATCAATATTTTCTTCAAGTTATATCATTCATTTTAAAATATAAATAATTTTTCATCTTTTATGAAATGTGAATACCCTATCTCTACATAGAGACTGTGAAAAGCAAAGAGAATCTCTTTCAGCAAGCTGAAGAAGTCTTATTTCACAATGAATGAGTACTCAAAGCACAAGTTCTCAATGTGAACACTTATTTTAAAAGAAAATAATTATACTTCTTTATAAGAAAAAGCAATATTTCTAGTTGTTAAAATATCACCTGTAGTTTATTATTTAAAAAAAAAAAGCTCAATTTTTCAGTTTCAATTATTGCTTTTTGCATTTCTCTTAACCTGGACAATGAAAATAGATCGGAGACTGAATCCTGGTGAGACTGTTGCTGGCAAACTGCTCATTTTAAAGAACTCATTAGGGAGGCTCTATAGATGGATCTAGATGGGCTGGGTTGCTGGGCCAAGGCCAGTTCCATGAGTTTCAATAAGGCCAAATGTTGGGTCCTGCACTTCGGCCACAACAACCCCCAGCAGCGCTACAGGCTTTTGGGAGGAGTGGCTGGAGAGCTGCCAGGCAGAGGGACCTGAGTGTGTTGATGCACAGCCGGCTGAACAGGAGCCAGCAGTGTGCCCAGGGGGACAAGAAGGCCACCAGCATCCTGGCATGGATCAGGAACGGTGCATTGAGCAGGAGCAGGGAGGTGATCATGCCCCTGTACTTGGCTTTGGTGAGGCGTCACCTCGAGTGCTGTGCCCAGTTTTGGCCCCCTCACTGCAAGAGGGACACTGAGGTGCTGGAGAAGGTACAGAGGTGGCTGCCAAGCTGGAAAAGGGCTTAGAACACAAGTCATATGAAGAACAGCTGAGGGATCTGGGGCTGTTAAACCTGGGGAAGAGGATATTGAAGGGAGACCTCATCGCTCTCTACAACTGCCTGAAGGGAAGGTTGGTCTGTTCTCCCTAGTGGCAGGTGATAGGACAAGGGGAAATGGCTTTCAGCTGCACCAGGGGAGGTTGATGTTGAATATTAGGAAGAATTTCTTTATGGAAAGGGTTGTCAGGCAGGTGGTTCAGTCACTATCCCTGGAGGTGTTTAAGAGACAGGTGGATGTTGTGCTAAGGGACATGGTTTAGTGGTGTGGATGAGGTTAGGACTAAGGTTGGACTCAATGATATGAGAGGGAGGTTGGATTAGATGATCTCTAAGGTCCCTTCCAGCCTAGGCCATTCTATGATTCTATGATTCTATGACTCTATGGTTCTATGATTCTATGATTCTATGATATTGACGGTCTCTTCCAACTGAAACTGTTCTATGGTTCTAAGATTCTATACTGGCATAGCAGTATAGTGCCATGGCCTTTCCTCTGGTCCTGAGGGCAATTTACGTTGTTGTCAATCCTTAGCTTGCCACACAGTGACTGACACCAGGCACCTTTTAGGAATGGTGTCCTCTTCAAGGTGACTTCTGGACTAAATCTGCTTGACACTGCTATTGTAATCCAAGGGAGGATAAAAACCCTAGCGCTGTTCGGTTTTCTAGTATGAAGGTAGAATTAAATGATTGTCCAAACTAAGTTTAAAATTATCTCAGCTTTTTCTCCTTGAAAATGGGTCTGTGGGTTTGGAATGGAAATCAAATTATTTAACAAGAAGAACATATCAGTCTATCACAGAATCAAACTTGCAAGTGGCAAAGCTAAAATAAATATATATGTATGTTGGTTTTGCAACGACTGTATTTCATTTGAACAGCTCAAAGAGAGGAAGTAGAGCTTTGTTAAAAAGCTATTGCTCATCCTTGCTGTACCACAGGATAAAACAGATGGCAATGTTTGATTATAACAACCTGCAAGCTCCTGAATTTGCACAGGAAGTGATTAAAAAAAGAACAAAATCCTGAGTAAAGGTCATTGTTTGTTATGCAGAGCTCAGTCATGAATATCTTGTGCTGTTTCCCAAGTGAATATCTCACAGTACTATGTGCAATCCTACTAATAGGCCCTTTCAGGGGTGCAGAAAATGCTCCTTGTTGATATCCTTTTGGAGAAAGTGAGTGCTAATAAATGTTTCAATTTTAAAATGGGTCAAGTCAAGTTCAATCACTAATTTCTCTGAGATTATTAATTAATTGCATGCAGGTACATAAACACACACAGGGAAAGACACAAAATAAACATTGAAAAAGAATTAATGTGTGTCTTAGTTGGTCATGTTATACTGCCTTTGAAGTTAATGTGAAATTATGTCTTAACTGTTTTAAACCATTGTCTTAGGAAAAGATGCATAATATTTTAGAGATTATGCAAGATTTTGATGAGTGGTTCAGATTTAAGCATCCAAACTCTAGAAACTTGGCTCAGGATGAGGTTTTCAAGGACTTGCTAAAAGTGCTTGTTTGCTTTCCTGTAATTCATGGGACCTGTGCGGTTCATGAGCTGGGGATCTGTTCTGACACCAGTTGCCAGGTGTTGGGGAAGAGCCACCTGCAACATCTCTCTGCAAAGACCGGCTATCTATTCCTGTGCATCCAACTGCTGCATAGGGCAATCAAAAATCCACATATCTTGAACTGTATCTAGGAATGTTCCCTGTGTCTCCTTCACAGCTTCAGCTGAATCAGGATGTCTATAAGTACAAAGAAAGTGAAGGGTTCTCAGATAAATATTGTTGCACACCTGGATCTACTAACCAGCTTTAGGTATTTGTCTTTTAAAGGGCCATTGGGTTTCTCACTCCACCTTTCCATCTAGTAGAAAGATATGGTGTCGTTGAGGTATCACAGACCTTACGTAAATAAATGCAACAGATGTTATTTCAATAAATATGACAGATTTTCAGGCTTCCAGACAAATCAAAACAAGCAATAAAAGGGTAGTTTGAACAATATAAAAAGATACATTTAATAATCCTCTTACAGAATACCCTCAAGCATCATTAGGAGTGGCTTTCACGTAAACAGGCATATGCTACATATTTCTATATCTGATCTAACCAGTAATGTTTCCCTTTTAATTCAAAAGAGAGAAATAGAAACTGTTTTCATCTTAAAGGGAAATACCTAAAATAAGCTAAGTAGGCCATGTGAATGCAGGGACCCAGCCCTCAATGCACTTTAGGTCACGTTTGTTGGATGACACAGGCTCAAGTAAGATTCAGGATGCCTCCTAGAAGAGAACCAGTGTGATCTGCTGAAAAGGCTGATGTTATTTAAAACTCTGAGTTCAGTTCGTTGAAGACTAAGCTATGAGTATCCCTCAGCCAATGATGTGGATATACAGATTTATGACTTGGGTACACGCCGATCTTTAAGCTACTTCTTGGGGTGTGTGCTCTTATTGTGGACATGACTACAGAGACCAGAAAGATTGGTTAAGATGCCACTTGCCTGCACACTGTGACAGAAATATTTCTTAGATCTCCTGAACTTTGAGCTCAATAAGTTTATTTGAGAACATCGACATTTATCCCATTTCTGTGGTGTCATGGTAGGAGAGTTTTTTTCATTTAACATTAACTTTAATGCTTAGAGTCAGCAGACACTTACCTCACCTCAAGTTAAAAGCTCAGCCAAGTAAATGCAGTTTTTCCATTCAGTCCTTAAATATCCTCTTTCACCTTGAAGAGACAAGTGGCCATGTGCTTTCCAACTCTTTGGATAGTAACAATAAAACTGTCTTGACTGGATCCATATCACCCCCACCAGCCTCTTACCTGGTTTCTTACAAATGTGGGGAAAATAAAGTCAAAAATTCACCAACAGAATTTATTACAGGGAATAATTTATTATAATTCATATTATTAATTTATATTTATTTATTTTATTTATTTTAAATTATTTATAATTTATTACTGAGATTAAAAGAAGAAGGAACACAATGGACAAATAGAAATCACAGCTTAATAGATAGATGATGATTTAGTTTACCTCATTACCTGCAGGATCTCTTGCTGAAGTAAATGTGTTTTATTTTTCCACTTGAAATCACACAGAATTTCTTCTCTATGGAAGATTTACTTGATTACTATGCAGCAGTTTTCCTCTCTCCAGCTCACACTAATGGTTAAGACTAGAATGAATTACTCAGGTGTTTTGTTCTCACCAGAGAATTACATCCAGTTAAGCTGTGTTTGGCTAAAGTGTACCTTGTTGAAGAGGAGCATGGTGGGCTAAAAAACTTCACATTTTCAGGCTCTGCTTATATTGCATGAGCTCTTCAATGAAGGAATAAAATGCAGAAGCAGAAGCTTTTGGTTGAGGTGTATCCCAAAGGCTTTGGTAGAAGCTCCGTAGTGGAGACGCTGTTTATAAAGGAAAACTGGAAAGATACACCTAAAAATAATTGTTTTCTAATATTGCTTACAGGATTTGTTAGCTGGGCTAGCTATCGAGTTCTTGGCAGCATGGAGTTTGGGGGTTTGTCTTCCAGTGTCAAGGAACGTACTGTTCTGAATTACCTTTTACCACAACATCACATTATACACAACAGAGTCTTCAAAGAAGGCTTTAGCAACCCCTTCTATGCTCATCTATCACTTGAAATAAAATTTTGGTGGACTTTTAGCTCTAGGTAGAAGTCCTGATCATCTGTGGGTCTGCACAGATTCTGTAACATGGTAATTTCCATCTCCTGGACTTGTGCAAGGTGTTTGACACTGTCCCACGTGACATCCTTGTCTCTAAAATGGAGAGACAGAGATTTGACAGATGGACCACTCGGCGGATGAAGAACTGGCTGGATGGTTGCACTCCAAGAGTTGTGGTCAATGGCTCAATGTCCACATGGAGACCAGTGACAAGTGGTGTGCTTCAGGGGTCTGTTCTGGGTCCAGAGCTGTTCAACATCTTTGTCAGCGACACGGATGACGGCACTGAGTGCACCCTCAGTAAGTTTGCCGATGACACCAAGCTGTGTGGTGCTGTGGACTCACTTTTGAGGGAAGAGATGCCCTCTGGATGAGGGACCTCGATAGGCTTGAGAAGTGGGCCAGTGCAAACAGTATGACATTCAACAAGTCAAAATGCAAGGTCCTTCACCTGGGTTAGGCCAATCCTAGGCACAAATACAAACTGGGCACAGAGTGGGTTGAGAGCAGCCCTGAGGAGAAGGACTTGGGGGTGTTGATAGATGAGAAGCTCAACATGAGCTGGCAGGGTGCTCATGCAGCCCAGAAGGCCAACAGCATCCTGGGATGTATCAAGAGAAGCGTGGTCAGCAGGTCAAGAGAGGTGATT
>NW_009708635.1:0-8863 GCF_000703405.1 Apaloderma vittatum | reverse complement strand
GTCCCTTCCAGCCTAGACCATTCTATGATTCTATGACTCTTAATTTTACCCTTCCTAGCAAGTATTACAAACTTTCTCTACCAATTCTTTTTTTCCCTAAAAGTTTGATTTACATGGTGTCTATTTCTCCCACCTCTCCCACTCCTCCCGATTCCCCCTCCCCTCGTTTCCAAATGCCATGTTGTAGAAAACATGGTAAAACAGGTACTTCTCTGGGCTTATGCAAAAATCACATAATCACATATGTCACTTTAGTTTTCAGCTTAGGTATCTCAGTTTGCATATGACTGAAGATCTGTTTACCTGTGAAGAATAATGGCAAAAGAAGTGCTTTTGAGAAATAGTGAATCTAGAGACATGACAAAAGGTGATGTGACTGCAGTGGTAAGTGTATTTGTCTCTGTATTGTCTGTGACAAGTTTGCAATCAAATTTAAAAGTTTAGAGGGATTTACAATTCCTGTCTTGTGATCTGATAACTTTTGTTTCTCATATCAAATTTTCTACTAATATTCTGGTTTTCTGAGTTTTAAGGTGTCTATTCCATGATCTATAAATGTTGTGTGTGATTCCCGTTTCCCTGTTTCCTGAAAACAAGATAAACCCTATTCAGCTTTATAAATCTTCTCGCTTTTTCCCCCCAGTATTGCTTAGTACAATGCTATGCTATTCCTGCAAAATTGGCTTCTTTCTGTTTCATTAAGGCTTGTTCCCGTCTCTTCCACTTCATCATGCCCTCCAGTTGTGAAGGTTAAGTACTTCTCTCTCCACTAAATCTTGCAGTGTACAGAAGTCCTAAGTGAGTTTCATAATGCTAAGTTTGCCAAAATAATTGCAATGCATGCATGAAGAGCCAAAGAGGGTGGTTAGGGAATATTTGTCAATGAAGTGTTAGCTTCAGTTTCCCTAAATAGTATAGCTTCCAGAGCTACTTTTGCGCAGCAATACATCCATAGCAGATGGATCAGAGAGGGTGTCTGTAGACTGAGACTGTTGGAAACAGGCTCCAGGGAGCTGATCCCAGAGGACCTCCTGCCATGTGCAATACTTTCATCATTTATATAAACACCAGCCTTTCAGAGGTTGAGCTGTAATGTTCTTAGTGGCCGCAGCGAGGTGCTGTTTCATGGCAATGCACAAAGTAATTGGCCTGACATACATAAGCATTTGTGAAGACAGAGAGATAGTAATTGTCTGATTTTGATGACTCAATGAGCCACACCACAAGTTATAACCCAACATAAACTGTGCATTTTGTACATGTGTTAACACTGATCCACAAGTACTAGTCAGAACGATGTTGGCACAAGTTGCAAATGTGGGTAGAACAATGAATACATAAAAAAATTCCTACAAGAAACTCCCATTTTTTTTTTGTTTTCCTATTTACAACTAACATCTCCTTCAGTTGCCTGGATATTAGCCAAGCAGGGACTTCTTTGTCTTCAGCTTGAATGCTGACCAAATGGGAGACATGATTTGTGACTTTCATAATTAATTTACATGGAAGTTTTTTAGTTACTAGGAAGTAGGTTCTAAATCACTGAATACCCAGAAGTAGCCCTAGGCTATTGAACTGACAAGATGAATTTATTATTTCCTTGCAGTAGGCCAAACACAAATTCAATGAACAACTGCAACCCAACTTACTAATCTAAAATGCAACACCCATTCCGGGATAAGCCAATGCTGGAGGTACTACAATGTATTGAGAGCAAATAAATATGGGCATATAAGGAAAAATAATTTCGATGGAAAAGTCCAGTCACTGAAGCTCTCATACAAATCCATGAGAGATATAAGTTTTTATGTCTTCTTAGATGCTTCCCCACTACATCTAAAACATATGTCTACCAGCGTTAAATAATTCATATAAGGCTGGAAAAAATCTTTGATACTGGTTTGTTTGACTGATCATGGAACGGTTTTGGTTGGAAGGGACCTTTAGAGGTCACCTAGCTCAACTTCCCTGCAATGAGCAAGGACATCTTTAAATAGATCAAGTTGCTGATCTTGACCTGACCTTTAATGTTGCCAGGAATGGGGCTTCTGCCACCTCACTAGACAACCTGTGTCAGTGGTTCGCCACCCTCGTCGTAAAAACTTTCTCCATCTACTCCAAATCTACCCAATTTTAGTTTAAAAAGCATTAACCCTTGTCCTAACACAACAAGCCCTGCTAAAAAGATTGTTTTCTTCTTTCTTATAATCCTCCTTTAAGTATTGGAAGGCCACTATAAGGTTTCCCTGGAGCCTTCTCTTCCCCAGACTGAACAACCCCAACTCTCTCAGTCTGTCCTCATACCAGAGTTGATCCAGCCTCTGATCATCTTTGTGGCCCTCCCCTGTGGTTCCATCAAGTCTATGTCTTTCTTGTGCTGAGGACTCCAGAGCTGGACACAGAACTGCAGGTGGGGTCTCATCAGGAGAGGTCCCATCCCCTCCCTCTATCACACTTCTTCTGATGCAGCCTAGGATGTGATTTGCCTTCTGTGCTGAGAGCACACATTGCTGGCTCATATCCAGGTTTTCATCTACCAATGCCCACATGTCCTTCTTGGCAGGACTGTTCTCAATCCTTTCATCTCCAAGTCTTCATTTATCTGGGGATAATCTGTTTAGCTAGATCTGCAATGACTGTTCCTGTGAGGCTACTGGAACAATATAAGCTCCAAAGATTTAAGAATGCTTTATGATATATTATGATCAATATTATACCAAAATGGTCCGGATTGTCGTCGTGTTTCTAAAGCACCCATCCTCATGTTTGTTGACATAATGTTGACATAAATGATGGTCCAAGGCCCATCCAGGAGGCAGGGCAAAAAAGAAGACCAGAGTCTGGCACACCGAGTTGAGACAGGCTGAGCCAAACTGGGGATCCTGGTGCCATAGGCAGGTGGTGGGAGAGGCTTCAAGGGAAGTTGGTCAGAGTTATTAAAGCCTGTGAGTGCCCTCAGTACCCTAAAACCTCCCTGATGCCCATTATTAAATACTAGGTTTGGATGGTCATGCATATTTCTGGTGATTTTTGTCCATGCAGAAAACTCTACATTTTTGGATGACTCTCCTGTATCTCACGGTTTGTTTCCCTGCCTTCACATTCTGCTGTTTGCTTTCATTTCACTATTCCCTCAGAGTTCTTTATATTTTTTTTTCTCCTCCAGCATTTGTCTGGTTAGGAACACAGGAATTTTTAGGTCATTGAGGACTTTTCCTGGAGTAGTATGTACGTTGTCACATAATCCCTTCCATAAATGTTTGACCCTCTATTTGTAAAGTTTTTATGTCACCCAGGTTGAGGGAGGTGATTCTGGCTTTCTGCTCTGCACTCATGAGAGCCCACCTGCAGTTCTGTGTCCAGATTTGGGGCTTCCAACACGAAAAGGACATGGACCTGTGTGAGAGGTTTCAGAGGAGGCCACAGAGATGATCAGAGTCGTGATCAGAGTAACCTGGTCATGTTACTTTTATGTTTTCAATGTCAAGTAAGTAAAATGGTAAGGAGACCTTTCAGAAAATTCACTGTGAATGGCAGCAAGAAACGAAGCACGTCCCATCTTTTGTGTCACTAAAAGATGTCAATGACATCCACTCATTCCATTGTCTCCAATGGACTTTGGAAAAGGCTTCTTAGGCGTGACTACTCCTAGCACATCCTGAAGTTTACCACATGATTCTGTGCCTGTTATTTCTAGCTAAAGGTAAATATGTGATAAAAATAAGTAAGTATCTTAAAGGCTGGGAATAAGGTTAGGTGAGACAATAGCATGCTAGGTAGCACCAGTTCTTCATTCAAACAATTGCCTTAGTATAGTTGCCTGAGGAAGGAGAAAGGGTAAAGAATTGAGCTTCCTCCTCCAGGTACGTAAAATGGTAAATAAAATGCTTCAACCTGCAACCATAATTCTCCAGACACAGAATTCCAGGAAAGCCTGCCAAATAACCACCAGGTCACAACAATAGTGCTTCTTTGGCAAAAAGAGCAGGGAGGTGACTCAAAATCTGATTTTGATCTGGAAAGGCTTGTGAGTAAATTGTGTCCAGATTTATGAAACTTTCAGACGTAAGGTGGTTGCCTCATTTCCTGCTGTTATCTCAGAAACCTAGATTTTACCCTGAACCAAGAGAAGGAACGCTGTCCTTACACTTTCAGAAGAGTAAGAGGGTGTGAAAATTAGGTGTTCCCAGATCTTCTTTTGGATCTTGACAGGTATTTACTGACTTGCTCTGACTTATGCTATTGTCACAACCATGCTGCAGGCTCTTATTAGAAGTATTCATGGCTAGAATCATCTATCATTAGACTTTTATTGCCTTATGGATCAAGAACTTTGAGTTAGACCACCTGTAGATTAGAAGTTTGTATTCATATACCAAGGGAGCATCCTGCCAACACTTTCTTAGCTGTCTACATAGCTTTTAGCAGCAAAAGAGCTTTTTTGCTACATTTCTAATATTAAAAAATAATCTCTGATGAAAGCCATGTTTTGCTGCTCTAAGCCTCTGTGCAGTAGGACTTCTGTCAGCACAGAAATGATGGAAGGTGAGAATTCTTTACACCTCTGATTTGACAAAAAATAATCCCATAAATTATTTGAGCATTCAGACTGTGCTTGAACAGTATGATACTTTATGCTCTAAGGTTGAGAAAATATGCATCAAGTCAAGCACAGAACTGAAAAAAACTTCAATGGAGCTTGCGTGTAAGCCACAAGTTAAAAATAAGTGCTGCAAAGGATATCTAGAACTTGTGGTTAAACCGAATAATTAAACTGTTCCATGGGATAGATTTCCTGGATATTAAATATTCATGCAATAGCTCTTTGAGATTTATTCCTTTTAATGAAAATACATTACCCCCCCATACAATAAAAAAGAAAGGGGAAAAAAAAAAGCAGTTTCATAATCTGTAGCAACCAACATATTAAGAAACATCTCCTGATATGGGAAATAATGATGCTTGCAAAGGAAGTACTCCTAAAAAGAAAGCACTAACTTAGGAGTCTACTTCAAAACAATAGGAGACATATTTAGATTTTCTGATATGTTATTGAGTGAGAGGAAAGCGTCCTCCGTCATAAAGCCAGAGTTGCACAGTCACATCTACACAAGAGGTGAATCCATTCTTGCCGTGAAATTATTGATTTTTTTTTCTGTGCTTAAGAAACAGTAGTGCTTAGAAACTCTCCCTCACTCTTCAGTGTTTCAATCCTGTGCAAAAGTCACAAGGGCTACATTTCTGCTTTTGCCAAAACAAAGAACTCTTGACCCTTCAGGAATCACTCTGTGGGAAACTTGAGCTATCGTATGTGCCTGCACAAAGAATGCTGCATATCACTAAATAAAAATAACATGGTTTAATATGTTTCTGCAATATGTTTATGTTGGGAAAGGATTTTTGAAGAATCATAGAATCATAGAATGTCTCAGGTTGGAAGGGACATCAGAGATCATCTAATCCAACCTCCCTTAACTAGCCCAGGTTGCTCAAGGCCTCATCCAACCTGGCCTTGAACATCTCCAGGGAGGGGTCATCCACAGCCTCTCTGGGCAATCTATTCCAGAGTCTTGCCAGCCTTGGACTGAAGAATTTCTTCCTAAGATCCAATCTAAACCTATTCTTCTTCAATTTAAATCCATTTCCCCATGTCCTATCAGTGGACACTCTTGTAAAAAGTCCCTCCTCAGCCTTCCTGTAGGTTCCCTTCAGGTATTGGAAGGCAGTTAGAAGATGTCCCTGGAATCTTCTCTTCTCCAGGCTGAACAATCCCAGCTCCTTCAGTCTATCCTTGTAGCAGAGGTGCTCTAGCCCTTGGATCATCTTTGTGGCCTCCTCTGGACTCGTTCCAACAGATTCAGATCTATTGGGTAGGAAGATAGGTGAATGGTAATGCGTGCCCTAAAATAAAAATTGGTATTTTAAAGTTAGTGAATAAAATAAAAAAATCTTATGTTTCATTCAAAATTTGTCAACAAAGCAAATAAAAGCCTTAACGTGATTTTCATTTGGCAGCTTGTTTTTTCCTGCTTTACTTCCATCACTTTATATAGCAGTGGGAGAAGAGAATAAAATAAGGGAAAACAGAAAGAGAAAAGCATAATTTGATTATAAATGATCATTTCTATTACTGTGGAAAAGACCAAAAGTTCTGATGACAAGCCTTTTAAGGAGTCGTTTACCCATGTTGAGCATTGGGTTGCCTGTCAGTAGCAGAATGAACAGTCAACATGGTCCATATCCTTAATGTAAGCGAGAGTATTTCCATGCCAATCTGTTACCTCAACTTTTACTAAAAATTTCCCTTCGTCAAGATTTTTTCTTGATGTGGATGTCAGAATATCTTTGTTTGTCCTCGGTTGCATTGCACAGACCCCAGACTGGACAGCAGAGTCTAGTGACCGGCCCGTGAACCTTCAGACGTCACCAGCGGGAGGGAGTGTCATTTCCTTCTTTGTATCTCCTGATGCCCCATGTCCCCTTGACTTTTGGCTAAACTGAGATATAACTATACTGGAGGTGTGACTAGCAAATATGATATAATTAACAGGGTTTAGTGCTTCATAGGCTCTTTCTGTGTCCACTAATTAATTGTCCTGACTGTGTCAGTTTATCTCTGCATTGCAGTTCGTGGGACTGAAGCAGAGAGGTTAACTGTCTTGCTTGCAGGCTGGAGTGGAGACAGTAGCTGTCATGTAATTTCTTAATGAGGAAGTCTATCTCCTGTTTTTCCCGGTTTAATTGTGGTACTTACATTTAGAGAAATCCATTTTTTGGCAGCCTGGTGTAGAAGTGCCGGGAGCAGCCCAGGGGTGGAGAACATCCCCATCCTGTCCCTGCTTTGATCGACCTTTGCTGCTTGGTCTTGCTCAAGCATCTTGCTTCAGTTTTCTTTCTTGGGCATTAACTGGATATTCTGACAACACAAATGTCAAATGGCGTGTCAAGGTTTCCAACTCTTGCTTTCCATTTAGCACAAAGTCTTAGCTTTAGCTGTATAACCTTTAGTTCTTGTAGGGGCAATATGTTAAGGGCATGAGGCAGGCAAGGTTTATGGAAAAGTTGTTCTCTATATTATACTGAGAAATGGAATAAACCAGCGAATATTTAGGCCCATGACTCTTAGCAAGACTCTGTAATACTGAAAGTGAAAGATCTTTCACTTTGCTTAGCCCAGAGACTGGTTCTCAGACAGCCAAATTAGGTAATATGACTACTGCACTTGGCCCATTTTAAATATCAGTACTGTTCTTTTTCACAAGCCGTAAGATTGTTCACGCTACTTCATAACATTTGTTCAAAACTCTGTGTTTGAAGTCCTTGTCATGTAAGTTAACTGCTGAAGGGCTCTTACATCATTCTCCACAGATAAGACTCAGACATGTACCTTATCATCTCTCAGCATGTGTGTTTTTTGTGGGTATATCTGAAACCAGAATAGAAATTGCAAGAAATTCTCCATGTTACTAGCTGCTGGCCTGAACTACACCTAAAAAGAAGCCCAGCTCTGTCAGTGTAACTTCAGCACATACCCATAAGCATATTCTAGTACCACAAGCAAAGCAACTCTCAGGGCATCATTATTGAAAAATAAGTTTCTGTGTCCCTGCCCATGGCAGTGGGGGTTTGAGCTAGATGATCTTTAAAGTCCCTTCCAGCACAAATGATTTTATAATTCTATAAAATACAATCAGAGAAAAATGCCATTTAACATACTGGATCTCGGTGAATGTCATATTGCTTTTACCTCAACTGCATCTGGGAAATTCCTATTCAGAAGCATCTCACATTTTCCAGGGACTTCAACAACTAGAGTGGAGTGACCCAAGCTCTCCTTGAAATCTCTGTTGGTAAATAGGAACATCCAAGTAGCATTTCATCTTACCTGTTCCTTTCTTCTATTCCAGATCGATAGGGAAGCAAAATCTTTTGAAATCTCCTATAAAAGTAAGAACGTTAATGCCTGGATACCCTGCAGTAGCCCAGAAAGATGCATGATACTCTAGGGTGGCACTTCATGATGCAGAAGATCTTCTCCAGCTCCTGCCATAGTCAGACACATCCAGAGCACAAAAGCTGGTTCTTTGGGGAGGGCGCTCTCTAAGCAGTCTCTGATAATAAAATCATTCCTTTTTAAATATTCATTGGCCCAGAGAGGGATGAAAGAGAAAGCATGTGCGTGAAAGGAGTTTTAACACCCATCTCCTTCTTTGTAAGCAGAAATTACATCTTGGAAAATACCCCAGAAAACACCTGAGAGTTTTAGCAAATTTCTGTACTCTCCTGTAGGAGAGCTGCAATTTTACAGAATACTATTTTATGTGAGAAAAACGTAACTTTCTCAGGATTTTTTTGCCCAGATTTGATTTGAATTGCACTTTCCACAAATATGGCTGTGGTTGTAGAAGACTTGAGCAGTGGCACACTCACGATGTTGAAACTGAGCTTCAGACAGGTAGAATATGAAGGCTACCAGAATGGGTGATTGATATCCTGAAAACTGTAAATTGCCTTAATTTATGCCAGTAAACTACAGACCAGCCAGCCTTATCTCTGTGCCAGGTAAAATTATGGAACAGATTCTCCTGGTATCTGTAGTAAGGCACATAAAAAATAATCGTGTGGTTGGTGACAGCCAACATGGCTTCACTAGGGGCAAGTCGTGCCTGACTAATTTAGTGGCCTTCTACGACAAAGCTACAGCACTAGTTGACATGGGAAAAGCAACGGATGTCATTTTCCTGGACTTGTACAAGGCGTTTGACGCTGTCCCACATGACATCCTTGTCTCTAAAATGGAGAGACATGGATTTGACAGATGGATCGCTCGGCGGATAAAGAACTGACTGGATGGTCACACTCC
>NW_009708634.1:0-41477 GCF_000703405.1 Apaloderma vittatum | reverse complement strand
ACAATTCTATGATTCTATGATTCTATGAAAAATCCCTCTCTTCTTTTTATTTTAATCCTTCAGCAGAAAAACATCATTTATTTAGTTATTAAAATCTTAGCACGAGGATACTAAAAGAAATCTCCTCCCTGCTGTGGGAGGTCAGCAGATCCCAAGCAGTAAACGTGATTGCCCAAATTTATCTTTCCCCAGCTTGGGAATTGGGACCTGAGACAAGAGGCCAAGGCACTTAGCCGCGAGAGGCGTGGGCTGCATGTGCCTGTGTGCAGTGCGGAAGGCCTGGAGGGCCCTGCTCTGGCCCCGGCTTTCTGCACTCAGACAATAAGCTGAATTTGATGCCCTGACCTGGGCATTGAAAGCAAATTATTCTGTACCATAAGTGACCTTACATCAGCCACACAAGCACAGCAGCAAGCACTCAAGGGAGGACATACACAAGGAAAAAGAAACCTCTGTAAGAGCTAAGATCCAATTCAACAGCAAAGTCTGGCAACAAAGGGCGATTACTTTTGACAAAACATTGCCGAAAGCCGTGGGATGTAGTGCTGAAAGCAGAACCTAACCTTTGTGACCCTTAGAAATCAATTCTCAAAATGACACTTCTTCAGCCTGTGGGCACACAGCCTTGGGAGCAGCACACCAGGCGTTGCAGGGAGCTGCAGGCACAGGAGGCATGCAAGGCTTCAGGTATGGTGCAAGACCAAGAGGTGCTTTCCATGGGCTCACAAGCTGGTGGCAAAACCCATGGGCCTCCTGAGACCACCCCACTGCCCCAGCTGTCCCACCTGGATATGATATTGAGATGGGAATGTGAGAAGCACATGAAGAGGAGATGTGACATAGGGCGTCATCCACAGTGACAGCCTGGAGCTTAGTATAGACCAGCTGGACTAGATCCGTGTGCAGACAAGCCCAGATAAACCCAGACAGGAGAGGAAGGAAGATTCAGCAGATCGACTGCCGTGTGTGTTACAGAAAGAAGAAAAAAAAACCTCAACATTTTTCCTTTTGCAATTTCTGAGTTTCCTCCCATGCCCACTTCCCCTTTTCAAAACCCACATATATATGTCATCAGAAACACGAGGAAACTCATTTTGTTTAGTAGGCAGTTTATTTCAAAGCAGAAGATGGACCATAAAATGAGATGTAAGAACCATTCAGTAGTTCATATGTGTCGGCATCCAGTCACACAATTTCATCTGTTGTAAAACAATAAGGGATTATAAAAGCGATTAATTTGAAACAGAAATACGCTGACAGTGCTTTGTGGGCATAAAAATGTCTTGCTTAGTCAAAGTTCCTTATTTCAGATTAAGCTTTCACAGACTACAAGCAAACAACCCAAGAGGCAAAGTTTTGCTATAGATACGCAGCTTCTAGAGCCCTGGAAATTTGTTCCTGGGCAAAGGTGAAAGGAAGAGAAAGAAGGAGCTCAGGGCATTGAGCAAGGTTTCATAAGGTCAACATTTCTGCCTCTGCAGCCTAGTTTCTGCTTGCCTAAATCTTGTCCAGGTCAGCTCAACCTCTTTCCCATATCCTTCAGTACCAAATCCTTCCCAAGGACCCCAACGGTGCTGTTGCAATGTCACATGGCCGTGTGGAGCCAGCACCTCTGGAATGCCAGTGGCAATGTTGGCAATCTCCCTGCATGGCCTTGCACATCTGTGAGAATTACAGTGTGGTCCAGGCTGGCTTCCCCGTGGGCAAAGTACACAGGAGGCAGCAGCAGGAAGCCTGCAGTGTTTGCAGAAGGAAAGTTTGAAGGAGGCACTGCTCTGGAGAAGCAGACACTTCTGTACTGCCAGTAGAAACCTTACCCTGATTTCTTCGTCAAATGCCTATTGAATTATCCATACAGAGCTTTCTTCTGCATCTCTGTTGGTGTTCCCAGTCACCCCATTTTACTTGCAATCATGTGTGTGTTTTATTATCCACACCTTACCAAAAGCTCAGGGAAAGCCAGTATCAGCCTTATGGTATCAGCTGCAGCCAAACCAGCAAGACAAGAGCAGGCTGGAAAGTAAACTCTCGCTTGCAGCCTCGCTGATCAAGGAGTGTGGTAGCAGAGCAGCGCTGAGGGAAGGTCTGGACTGGAAGTTCAGCCTGAGCATGGTAACAGCATCTTGTTGAAGCATCTTCTTTAAGCACATTTAAGCTCCAGTTACTGTGTAGCTCTGTGTATTCTGTCCTCTGTGTATTTAACCAAGTGTGGTTTATGTACTCTTAACTCTGCCAAATGTTTTAATTACTCTTTGCCAAGATGATTTTCAAAAGGCAAAAGATCGCTTGCAAACATTGGAAACTGCTTCATGTCGTTAGTAACGACGAAACACAAACTTAAGAACACTAAGAATCTTGCAAGTTTTATGTTGGTAAAGGGCAAGTAAAAGAGAAGACCGTCTTCTTAAACTTAGTAGCTATAGCAATAAATTCATGTTTTAAGCCTAGTGAAAAATAAGTTCTCAGCAATTGTTCTAGGCAGTCCCAACAGGGAAACTCAAACAGAACCAGTCACTGAAAATATGCTAATTAGAAGGAAACTAATCAATAAATCAGTAAATAGGGAGATCACGTAGAACAGAGTAAAAAATGACACTATGAGTGCTTAGCAAGGGCTAATAGCAGAAATAGACAATGGCAGATTTTTCACAAGCTTTCTTGCAGGTCAGGACATCCAATGTAAGCATGATGATCTGACAGTTTAGGAGGATACAAGTCCTCTACTTCCCCTTCATTCTTCCAGAGAGACTCCTGGTGTTAACCCTTTTGCCTGGCTGGCAAGGGAAGAGGGGAATGTGGTTGCCCCTCAAAAGGTGCTGAAACAATTTGTGCCATAGCTGCTATATACTACTGATCCCTACACAATGTGAACATATAAATAAGAAAAGCATCCTGGAAGAATTTAATCCTCATTTTTTGAAGTTTTAGCTTCCACTACCTGTTGGCCCCAAGGACCTCAACAAGTTCCACAGCCTACCCTCTGCACTGAGGAGTCTGGCTGCCCCTGCCTGCGACCACCTCTATCATGGAGCTATCCTTGGCTCAGCTCCTGTGTGAAGGTGTCACTGTCCCTGCCCTACTTCCTTTGTGCAGGTGCTGTAGGGCTGCACCCTTGTAGGTGGCAACAGGGACCTGCCAGCCCCTGAGGAGCAGTGTGCTCCCGCAGCTCCCTGGCACACCAACACACAGAGCAGGATGCGGGTCTGTGAGCACAGCGTGCCACCGAGGGGCTGGCAGTGGAGTCCCTTCATTGCAGATTTCCAGTCTCTTTACACAGGTCTGGGTCTTCAGGTGATGCATGTTGCCGCAGCCCTTCTTGGGTCAGTGGAGCATCATTAATCTAAGCCATATGGAAGTGCTGACCTACACACCAATTAAAAATAACCCAAGCTGCCATCAGGCATTTGATCCTAATGCATGCGGTGGTTTTATGACTCCTCTGAACTAGCCTGGCATCTTCCCATGTTAGCTTATAATAAGGGTAAATTAGATGTCCTCTCTTTCTCCAGTAGCTCTTAACATACTGAGCACTTAATACTCGAGCATAATGATTTATAAGGAACTTTTCAGTTTGTACCTGGACAACTAGTAATGGATACAGTTTCCTGGGACAGATGAGGTTGAAAATATTTAAAAGCAGTATATTATTAATAGTTTATCCTGCATTCATTTTTGAGCAGCTTTAGAGCACCTATTCTATGTCTGGTTTTCTGAGAAAGACAGTTTCTCAAGCTCGTCTTCCCTGCAGAAGTCTAAAACCATTTCATATGGCTGTATTTCTACAGGTCGGAAGGTCTATTATATACAATTTTCATCATCCTTCTTTTCATTTGGAGGGAATCTATTTTGTAATGTTTTCAGTTCCTCCTTTCTTTTGATTTTTAAAATACTTTTGCGCAGGCAGTCTCCTTTTTTCTTTTTAACTTCCATATCACTAGACATGCACACATCTTGCACAACCAGAGTGATTAACCTCAGCTTGTGGTTGCTATCTTTAAGTTATCACAGAGACCTAATGTTCAGAGACACTCATATAATTTCAAAACTGAAGCACCCCAAAATCACAACACGCCTTTAAAATTGCTAACCTACAACTTTGAGATATACTATTAAGTAACTAACTTTAAAATTGTCACTTGAACTGCTTGTATTTTCATTTCTACACAGTTATAACATGATTCATTTTTAACACTTCAAGGTGTGCAGTGTGTTTTCTTCCCCAGAGGATGTTTTTTAACTGTATGCCTTGTAATGACAGGCTCAGGTAATGGCAATTCCTGCCTCAGTAACAACAATCCAGATGATACAGTTAACTCCTCTGTTAATTTGATGCTAAATGTCTATTACACCACTTAGCGTGCTCAGCGTTTTGGTTCTTCCTCAGATATTTTCTTTGTTAGAGCTTTTGAAATCTTCTGGATGGCAACACTTCCTCTTTCTGGTCTTGTTATTCTTGTTTACCAACAGTGGCTTGCAGAATCCTTCTCCATCTGAGAACTCTAGGGCACACAAAGCTTTATTATACAAACAGAATTGCAGTATAGGAAGCAACCAGCTATGTTTTCAATGTATCTATACCTATTATTCGCTTCACAATAGTCTCAATTACCAATTTTAAAAATATCTCTTTCTGAGTGATTTGGTCTTTCTGTTCCATGAGGTACCAAACAAACAAGCTCATACTAAATTTTAAGCATCCAAGAGTCGGCACTGAAACAAAGGGGATGGTAAATGCGTTTCACACAAAGCGTGTTCATGAACACTTTGCTTGAATAGGGCGGAGATGCTCATCTTCTTGCAGGATAAACTCCATGATCACAAAAGGGAATTTTATCTCTGTTGTTTAATATGTAAGAATTTTCCAAGATGAGGTTTCATGTTTGTTTTTGTAAGGTTGAGCTTTAAGTGACCTTTTTCCCTGGAGATCAATACAAAATAACCTCTGGATAAACTCAGGGTATTTTTTCAGGGGTAGGAGTGCTACTGAATTGTGCCTAGACATGCACAAAGATATATTCTTCTCCTCCTGCTTCCACACAAGACAATGGCTTATGATGATTAACATGAAGTAATTAGGCTGCTTTTGATCTCATTATAGGGCCAATAATCTACATCTGTACATCAGCAGGTTGGATTTCCCTTAACTAGCCTTGATTTTTTAAATTAGATATGCCTCTTTGAGCCTTGTTTTTGATTCTTCAGAGAGAAGGTACAGAGCTTTTGCATCTACTTATCTGAGTATTAGTTCCTCCAGTCCAAGTTTAGAGCAAAAATGCAAACCAGAGCAAGAACACAAACAGAAACTATGTAATTGTGCAGAAAATACCATATTACCCAAAGGCTTCAGCAAAAATCACAGAATGAATCGTACAGTGGTTTGCATTGGAAGGAACCTGGCTCCAAGGGATCTGAAGCTGGTTCCAATCCCCCTGCCATGGGCAGGGACACCTCCCACTAGACCAGATTGCCCAAAGCCCCATCCAGTCTGGCCCTGAACACTTTCAGGGAGGGGGCTTCCACACCTTTTCTGGGAAACCTGTTCCAGTGTCTCACTACCCTCACAGAAAATAATTTCTTCCTAATATCTAATCTAAATCTACCTTCTTTCAGTTTAAAACTGTTATCCTTCGTCCTGTCACTACACTCCCTGATAAAGAATCCATCCGCTTCTTTCCTGTAGGCCCTTGTTAAGCACTGGAAGGCCACTACAAGGTCTCCCTGGAGCCTTCTCTTCTCCAGGCTGAACAACCCCAACTCTCTCAGCCTGTCCTCATAGGGGAAGTGCTTCAACTCCCTGATCATTGTGCTTTCTTCTTTTCAATTAGTGTGACAGTATGTCTAATTTTTGAGGTTGCAGAGGACTTGCTTATTTCTTCTGCCTGGTTTACTACATTCACACCATCTGCAACATTCTGCTGTTAATCAGCACCAACCAATGGAAATTTTCACAAATAATTTGATTTTACATTTCTGCCCCTTCTTATGTGTAGACATAGAGTGTGATCTGAAGGCTTGGCATTATGTTTATATTACTACACATACTTTCATGATGTTGCCAGTCCCTCCAAATTTCAAGGGCTTTGTGTCTGGCACAAAATAATCTCATATTTTCAAATCAAAATTTGCATCTGTGACCCTTCTGCTAGGCTTTGCCTGGCAGCAGCTTGGCTGCAGCTTGGAGAGGTCAAGCTGGGAGAATGGAGTTATTTCATGCCATTACTTAACAAACTCCGCATTTTCTCAGTAAGCAGTGAAGGATATTTAATCAAACAATACTTTATTATAGAGATGGAAAAAACAGAAAGGAAGCAGAAGAATTATCAAAAGAGCCAAAGAGAAATGCTTTCTCCAGAATCACTGGATGATAATGTGAGTCTTCGTGGCTTTCCAGTGAAGGGTTGTAAGGGCATGAACAGCAACCACTTGTTCACAGTTTGCTGTCCTCTTTATTTCTCAAACCCAGGTGTTCCTTCACTTACCCTCGCTCAGGCTACCAGTTAACAAGTTCTACTGTTTACTTTGCAGTGAGGAGTTGCTCCCTGCAGTGCTCTTCATTAGTCATCTCTGCTGTTCCTTTGCCCTGGAGACCTCAGCTTCTTTGCAGGAATACTGACAGCGTTCTTGCCATAAAGACTCCCTAAATAGATAAACTAGTAGACTTCCCCCTTTGTCTGTAATGGGGACATCCCAGGCCTGAGAATATCCGGAGAAAAATACCACAGGCATAGTCAGCTTTCCCAAACACAGGCAGTAACTTTCATAGTTCTCTCATAGTTGTTTTTGCCAAGGCCATTTCATAAGGTAGAAGTGCCTTCCTTCCTCTCCCCTAACTTATTGCATAGCATGCAACATAGCACACAAAAGTCTGCTGTTCAGGTGTCACTCTCCACTAAAAACCTATGGAGCACCCCATCCATTCAGGTTTCCATGCCTGTAGTGCTCTCAGCAGAGGGATTGGTCTTCTCCTCTTGGCCCACCATGTGTAACCTCAGCCAAGTGATGTTGCTGTGGCAGGTTGCCTGTTGCCCTGCCCTTTCTGGGCAGGGATAGCTCCAGAACTGTGAAGCAGGACCTTCCTGGGAAAAGCCACACACCCAGAGGAAAGAGCTCCTGTGCAAGTTTGTGTAGAGCCATTTTGGGCCATGAACTGAAGACCATTCCCCCTTTCCCCTTCAGCTTCCCTGCTGAAATAGGTGAGGAGCAGCCCAAGCGAAAGCCTTGGGCCTGCATCCTTACTGCCTGAATCTGGTTGAGTCCAGACGGCCAAAGGCTGACTGAGATGATTTTTCATTGTACTAAGTATATGAACTGAGGAAGGTCTTTGCTGAGTTCTATAGGACCATCTTCAGGAGAGGAAAAGGTTCAAGAAGGTCCAAGAGATCAAAGCTTAAAACCTGGGCTGAACCAGAATAGCAGGGTACAAGCAGGCTCTCAGGTGTGTTATGAAACACTGTTGGCAACTGGTGGGACTCCTCTCAAAAGTGAGATCCTCTCAACCTAAGCACTTGCCAGGGTGCTCGTGCAGATGCTGCACAGACTGGACTGAAGAAATAACTTCTTTTGCAGAAGCTGGTGTCATTTTGGCTCAAATGCTAACACTAAGGGAAAATAATAAGTTTGATACACCTCTTTAGAAGACATGCTCCAATACATTTACTTAGTAAGTGCTTGACATCTGCCAGTATCTGGATGAAGTCCCAGGCAGCCTGTTTACCTGTCTGGGATCTCGTTTCAGACACTCAAGGGTGGCCAAGGGGGCTCCGTCTCCTCCACAGTTCTGGGAATTAGGATCTATCAGGGCTAGTGGTGAGATGTTCCTTCATCCATGCCCTCTGTGAGCTAGGAGATCAAACAGCCAGCAAAGGAGGATTTGGGCTTTTGTGAAAAATGCAGCACGCATCTCGGCTCCCCAGGCTGGCACCTTTCACCCTCCTGCCCCTCATTAGCCAGGGCTGGGCTGTGGGGAGCACCGTGTGGGGTTGGCCTGGGGTAACCAAGCCACCCTGCAAGAAGCCCACAGCCAAACTGAGCATTGGCCACCTCTGCCAAGGTGAGTCTCAGAGGCAGTGCAGACAGACCATTGGTGGTCTTGTGCCAGAATTAGGTATAGCAGCTTAAAGCCTCACCAGCATCCCTCTCCTCATGATTTTTACAAAACACAAAGCCTTCTCAACATCATTCCACTTCCAGAATACAAAAAGGACTACTGGGAGTCCATAGACTTGTCTTTTTAGTGTTTTTTCCCCTTTCTTTTTTCTTTTTTTTTTTTTTCCTTTCTGGCTGATTCCCCTCATTAATGTACCAGCATTTCTTGGAAGGGTAAATTGTACACCAATGTGTGGGCTGCCAGAGGGAGGCTAAAAGTCTACCAAACACCTCAAAGAAATGAACAAGCAAGGAGGAACAGACATGCTGGGCAGCCCCTGTTTTCTCTGGGAGAGTAATGTACATCTCATCAAAAGGAAATCCTGTGTATGACCTTTCACACTGTGCAACCTCACTCTCAAAATTTATTGGAAGTAAGCAGCTACATCCAGTTTTTACTGCAGCTTGCATTTAATGTATGATTGTACCCCATGACTGTTCCCACCCCACCCCCAGATTTTTCTTCAGTTAAGGTCTGGAGAACTCTGAGTATCTGAGAGTGTCCAATGAGGGAAGTATTCAACCAGTCTTGCTTTTAAATAAAAACTTTCCACAAAATCCTAAAAAGGAGGAAGCAGTATTGCTAGACAAATACACAAAACAATGCAAGAGGCTTGGCTGGACATAGTTGCTTTTGTTGCTAAAATATGTAGCTGGACAATAGCCATGGCAAGCTTCAACCCAAGTAATATGAAACAGGTTGTAAGTTTATGTGAAGACATTGATAAAAGCTCAGGGAATGTATTTTTAATATAGATGTCTAAAGTCACAAGTAGTCTGGAGAAGATGAACTGGGAATGGTTATTTATTGTTCCTCGTAAAAGGAGAACTAGGAGGCACCCAATGAAATTTCTGGCAAACAGGCAAGCAAAAGAAAGCACTTTGTCATGCGCTTAAATGAATTCAATACAGTCATGTAAACTATGAAACTCGTTGTCACAAGGTGTTGTGGACGCTTGGAGCATAAACAGGTTCAAAGTCATGAAGCCTATATCTGACAATGCCTTTAAAACATTTTTGAGTCAATGCAGCTTCCAACTCCTGAGATCTATAAAGTGCAGATTTCTATAACCTAGAAGATTATACCAGGGGAAAAATCACCCCATACTTCATCTTTCTTAAGCTGTTCTCCTTAAACAGGGAGAAGATACTGAGTGAGGTGAGCCTTTAGTTTGGTCAACTTCTGAAAGCTCTTAATCAATTATGTTCTTAATTAGATATATTGATTTTGCCCCAGGCAGGCTGTATGTCCTATGAGGTGCTTGTTTGGACTCAGGAGAGTAGTGTCTGGCTGCAAGGACACAGGCGTGCTCAGCGTGGGTCTTGTCACAGACACCAATTGGGATTTTGGAGAACAGTCTACACGTGCAGGCTCTGCCACTGATTCCTTGTGTGGCTCATTTAGAAATTTTTGGTAAATGAGAGTAGTTTCCCGTTGTCTATCTTGTGATTTTGACTACAAATCTCTGTGGGGAACACATATGGACTATATGCAGAACTTAGCATTGTGGGGCCTCTGCAGCCTCTTTGGATACAGCTAATTTAAGAAGCAAGAGAACACTGAAAGGAAAGAAACCACTCTAGCTTCCTTTCCTGGTGAGAGGAAGGTGGAAGGTAGGAAGAGAAGATTATTACCATGAGGCCTTTGCATTTTGTCAGGCTGATGTTGCTTTTCTAACAGTACAGAAGAGGTTGCCACACCAGAGAAATGAGTCTGCTGTTTTAGGCCAAAATGAGCTTGTTGGCAGCAGTTAGCATGGCAGAGCACTCTCCCATCAGCAAAGATTACAAATATTTTTAATTCCACACTGTGACTCGCGTTCAGTCCTTCAGTCATTTGTTCGTGTTGCTAAGTAACTGTAAGTTACAAGAGGAATTTCAACTTGAATTTCCAAAGAATTCTTGTTTTTTGAAAGTATTGAATTAATTGGAAAGACATTGCTGGTTGCAGTCTGGAAAATCATCTCACTGCCTTGGCCACTGTACTCAGAGAACTGGAGCTTTCCCAGCCGTCAGGGAATGGGGTTAGGCAGTGGTGTCTGACTTACAGGATTTGCTTGAGGTTTTGTTAGGAAGCCAAACTTGAGCATACCTAATCTGGCTAATCTAAACATCTGGGCCACTGTTTCCAGTTTATGATGAGAACTTCTGCATAAAGAGTTACGTAACTCCATGAAAATTGCAGTGGGGGTTATTGGTCATCCCCACAGTAGTGACCAGTTCACAAATCTTGCTCTAATTTCCAAAATCTCTTTTGCCAAGCAGATGACATTTGCTTTACCCAGTTTTGTACTAACAGTGTTAAAGTCCCTATAGTACATTCTTGTCTCACACAGAAGCTGCAGAGTGTTATGGTACGTGAGGCAGAGAAGAGAAAACATAATTCAAGCTATGTTTTCCCCATGAAACAGAACTAGCTGCATAAACCCCACTCATTTTAGGCGACTACACTGGTGGTCTGTTGGACCAAAAATGACATGAAGCCAAGTGGCACCACATGCAGGCTGATTGCCCATTGAGGGCAGCAGCAGAGGCTCAGTCCCAGCCATGAGTGGAGGATGAGCCAAGAAGCAAGGCACCCTGAAGGCCAGGCAAGAGCCTTGCTTCGTAGTGTTGAGGCTGAACATCCCCAGAAGTTGAAGCTCAATAATAAGAGCCTGAAACCAAACTGTCCCCGAAGTGGCAGAAACTTTGGGGATATGCTCAGTCTCATCCAGTACCACTCTGTCTGTCCACTGTAGTAGTTTAGTCTGTTATCCAGAAAGATCTTTTTGAGGGTGTAGCCTGGGAACCCTTTAGAAAGAAGTACAGCATTTGTAATATTACCCCAGACTTTCTAGTCTTAGCTCTTCAGAGAACTACTGTGGAGTGGTGACACCTAATGGTAGGGACATAATGCAAGACATGACACAGCAGTGGTGCAAATGAGCTAAAAGAACGGTGTCACTCTTCATGGATATGAACTAAATGTTGGGATATCTTAAACAATTTACACCTCCAACTGTGCAGAATTTTAATACAATGTCTCCTATTCAGTCTCTCCATGTAACGTGTTATTAAGATTTGTTCAAGGAGATTTCATTTCACATTCTAATATTATCCTCACCCTTTCTCCCTCCTGTGTTATCCTCTGCTCTGCTGACTCTGGCCTACCCTTTTTATTAAACCCTGCAATTTGTAGCTTGTCTCCAAGCAGCTTGTTCAGATTAGGCTTGCCTAGGGGCTAGTTTAAATTGCTCACATGACTTCTCGTAAGAAACGTTACACACATGTTAAATTCATGAGCCAAAGTAGGCTTGCGTGTAGAGTGCTTTCCATTTCCCTTTGCCCTTTCCAGGTGGCTTTTTCCTCATCTTTCCACACCTTTCCCACATTCCTCTTTGCCTCTGCCCACCCCCTTTCCGCGCCTTTGTATGGAAACAAAGAGAACTTCATCTCCGTACAATGAGATATGGCAATCCAGTCTGACTATCTAAATATTCAGCATTGGAATCTGTCCCTATAAAACTCATTTGTAGATAATTACAATATAGTGTGCAAATGTAGCTGAAACGTGGAGAGAGGCCAGAGGAAGCCATTCATATATTCAGTGCATTAATATACAAAGGAGGCATTTTTGCCTCTGGTTCAGGGAAGCACAAAGCAATAGTGGTTGTTCCTGCTTAAATTTTTTTTCAGATTGTCCTATATTGCTCCCAGTGCAGACAATAGCAGCTTTCTGCAATCC
Source organism: Apaloderma vittatum (assembly GCF_000703405.1). Lineage (NCBI taxonomy): Eukaryota > Metazoa > Chordata > Aves > Trogoniformes > Trogonidae > Apaloderma > Apaloderma vittatum. The sequence continues at coordinate 29,605 of NW_009708634.1, read as the reverse complement.
TCCTCCATCAGGACTCCGCTGCATCTTCCAGAGCTGAGAACAGAACTCCTGCCACTTTTATTACTCAGGTACCTTTCCTGCAAAGAGCATCCCTGAAAGGTCACATACACCTGCTTATAGTTCTGTTACTCTGCTATATCAAGAAAGAATACAGCTTTTTTCTAACTTTGGCTTCTTTTAGCTATTTGCTGGAAGGCTAGCAGGTGGCCAGTATGCTGGTGGGGACAGACAAGCTTGTTTGTCTTGGAGGTGAGCATCTACAATATAAAAAGTCCCTCTCAGTGGGTCTGAGACTAGTCACAAATAGCGGGGTAACAACCAGATATTCTTAGTCCAGCTACTGTGAGCCGAAGGAACAGTGCTCGGTAAAATTAAGTGAAAATAAGTAACTGGGAAGGGAAATGCCTGTATTGAGGGGAAAGCTGTGACATTTTGCCCTCTTTAGGCATCACGGAGAAGAACTTTTATGAACCACATCTTCTCAACAGGAGGAAAATCATCTAGAGTTCACACCCCCTTAGATGCCATATAGTTCAAACATAAGACACTACCAGGCTTTCCTAGTTCCACCTCACACAAAATGACTCCTGCTGCTTATAGTTACTTCACACATCGTGGCTAGTGCAAGTGGCAATATGGCAATGCAATTAAGCCCGTCATCCATTCCAGCTAGCAGAGCATGGGCAGAGCATGTTTCCATGGTGGGGAGAACTGACTGAAGGAATGACACAGCCACACCGTTTTCCCATCTGGATGTAATCTGAGCTGTTAGGGCTATGTGCAAGTGGATGGTAAATGGTTTAGAGGCTGGTCTTGAAGGAACATGTCTTCCTCCACAGATCCCCATGGAAATTCAGATAATCAGAATCATAGAATACATTGTGTAGGAAGGGATCATTAAAGGTCATCTAGTCCAATCCCCCAGTCTACAAACATGCACCCAGGATGTGAGTCATTTTCAGAAGGAGGACCTCAGCTGGGCAGCACTCTCCTTCCTCACAGCAGCCTGTGAGACCCTACTGGTCTGTGGTGATGCTTACCTAGCTGATATCATGCCTTGCTTCTCCATATGAATCAGATGCCCTAAGCAGGCTGAGAAGCTGCTTTTGTGCTTTTGGGTCCTTTGGTCTAAAGCTCTTCCAAAATTAGAACTGAACTACAGGGAGGCCCCCTCCTTGGAACCTTCCTACCCCATTCCCAGATCTCTGCCACCCTCAGACCTAGACCCTGGACCTGTCAGCCCTCCTGTACCCTGTACTCTCCTGCTCTTTCAGCCTCCTTGCTGACCCAGGGTATTTCCACAGCACTTCAAGAAATACAGTCCAGAACAAATCCTCATCCTTTGTATAACAGACTGCCAGCTGTGCAGCGCAGAACTGCAGGCTGCTTGTCCTCACTCTGCACCTCTCCATTTCCCATGGCCTCTTCCTCCACAGACTTCCCTGTGATCTTTTCTGCAATCCCTTTGGGACCAAATCCTTCCTTTTACTGATCTGTGCAGAAATCTCAATGTCTTCTGAAAACTGTTCCCATAAACTACCCCAACAAATGACTGTTCACTCCCCTGGCAGCACCACTCACAGTGCTTTCCACATTAATGAGCCTCTCTTTTTAAATTAATTACTGGGAATTATGGAAAGCTCTTTTTCACATGACCAGCAAAGGACAAACATGTCCCAAAAGAACTTGCTATTGAAGATTTGGCCCTCTTGATTCAGGGCAGAAAAGACTCTTCCTACAGATTTTTCAGTGCTTTGCCACACAGATTAAAAAAGCTAAGTGACAAGAGCTTTCCTTAGAACATGTATGATGTTGTCAGACAATGAGGACCCAGGTATGCACATATTTGCTGACAGAAAATATCTACTTACTGTTAGTGTGCCTGAAAGATATGTATGTATTTACCTTGCCCTCACACCCACTGCAGGTCCTGGGGTTCTTAGTCAGCAGAGCAGCAGGTTGGGGCAGCTGCACAGTAAGTAGAGAACTACTAGTACTAAAGGGATGTAGCTTAACTTCTTCAAGGAAGACAGTTCAATTTAGGGCTGTTATAATTTCAATTGAAAACATACAAACTATGTTCACCTGGAATGGGACCTTATTTACTGGTGAATAAGAGTAAACAATAACTTAATGCAGCTGAGGCAGTAGAGCACATGCTTTCCTGGCATGCTTGGTAGTAAGAGCAATCTGGTGTGTTGCATTGCAATGTACTAAGAAATGTCTTTACTGTTTATCGTTGTAGTAGCGATTCTTTATTTGGACTACACAAAGCTACTACACAAAACTTTACAGAGAAGACCAAATGCTCTGATAATATAAGTCATGTGAGAAGATCATTTGCATCTACTGACACCCTGCCCAGACAAGCCTCAGCCAAGATTTCATTACGATAGCCAAGTGACACCATGTAGATGTGCTACTTCCTGGATATATTTGGTGTTAAATCATTGAATATTTCATAGAAAATTGTGACGGCATTTGCAAAGTATCAGAAATAATTTTTTAAGAATTTAGGTTTTCAGGTTATACACAAAAGCTGACTGACAATTCCTAAATACAATTGGCATCTACATGGGAAGAAAATGGTCTTCAGTGAGCCATACATCTTAGAATCATAGAATCATAGAACAACTCAGGTTGGAAAAGACCCTTGGGATCATCGAGTCCAACCATTAACCCGACACTACAAGTTGACCCCTGACATACAAGCAAAAATATTCTTAATATCTTTACAGTATTATTATTAGTTTTCCCTTCAATTAATGTTCACTAATATGGGCAATGCAAGTTATTTTATTTAGATTTTTAATTTACTGTATGGCTATTGCATAAATTACAGAAAAAAAAAGCACATGTGCTTTCCCTTACGGATGTCTCTCTGAAGAGACATACTATTATAATTTCCAACTCAGTACATATTGTTATGTACATCCAAAAGATTTATATCCTAGTCATATTTTTATTGGATGTACTGACTTATTTGCATCTGATGCTATGCTTTGTATAAAAAAAATATTTTATATTTTGGTGTCCTGATGGTGGCAGTAGGAGATTTTACAACTGAGTTTGCAGAAATCAGTGATCTAGCAGTAAACAGCCTCATTACGTCTTCAAGAGGAGGAACTGCCTAACACATCATACCATTACTTATTTTGTTCTCCCCATTCAAACACAGCCCAAGGGACATATTCTCATTTACACATAGCAGATAAATAACCAGGAATCATGAAGTCTTCAAGAGGCATTTACAGAAGTGAGCTATTGCCCGAAACACAGAAATTTCCCTCCACAAGGTTTTCTTAAGAGAAGAAAGGAAGAAGTGTAAAGGAAGAGGAAAGCTGCAGGCGGAAGACCCCTGTCTGTGCCCTTTGGACAGCAGAATACCCTACGCACGCACCACTTCCATGAGCACTTCTCCACCTGTGTCAGGGTATTCATCCTGCCCTTCCCTGGGGAACAAAAGGTGGTTATATCCATGATGATCAGAGCCTGCCTGTTGGTGACAGCAGATGAGTTGCCATCACGCACAGTTTGTGCAGGAGGCAGGAGCAAACCCGCCGTGTTGGAGCCACGCGGCACCAAGCACGGGCTCTCCCAATGCTCTCATCTGCTTCACAGCTTGCTGCAGCCTCTTGCTGTGTGCTCTGGGCCTCTCACTGTGCCTGACTTCCCTCACTTGAGCTCTGTCTCTGGGGACATGAGAAGGCTGGGATATGCATAGACTGGGCTGGGTGAGCCCCAGTGCCCAGGCTGGGCACCCCCAGCAGCACCAGTCCTGCTCAGAGATAGGAGAGGAGACACAGTGACTCCTCCACCACCCAGCAGGGGCAGCAAGAGTGACTCCAAGCTGTGCTGGTGACCGTGGCAGTGTGAGGATCACAGGTAACAAGAAGCACCACAGCTGGCTGTGGTGGGGGCCTGGGGTCCTGACGTGCCACAAAGGCACAGAGGCAAAGATTGTCTTGGTCCTGTAAACCTTAGGGTGGCAATGTGTCCATGACCCAGTTGGAGAAGGACTGAAAAGACCAAAAAGCAAGGAAGCACAGGTACAAACATGCCACCAAGGGACAAAAGTGGGTAGATGTACGGTCCCTGCCTCTGCTGCCTTCTCCTTCATTCAGCGTGTGGCTGACACAGCAGCTGTGTTAATAATAGAATCTAGGAGCGATTAACAAAGGACTTAAGCAGCTCAACAAGTCTGCCAGATTTTTTGTCCTTAAAAATTAAACAGTGGTAATTAAAAGTGATAATAGGGCTTTAAGAGAGATTAAAAAGAAAAAAAAAATCTTCCCACTGACCTGCCAGAGACTCCTTAAAAATTATTCTACAGCAAATGAATGCCTGGAAGTGCAGCAGAATGGATATATTCACTACTCATATCACAGAGGCAGACTCTGCTGCATCGATCCTTGGGAAGAGAAGTTGTGAATGCCAACAGCCTGTTCCTTATCCCACACTTGCCCTGGTGTAAAGGAGGAGCAGCTCCACCAGGAGCAAAGGGAGTTAAACTCACTCTAAAACCGATTTACATGAGACCTGAATCACCCTGTCTTGTGCCCAACCCCGAATAGTGAGCTGAGATTGATAAAAGTGTTGCAGTGGCTTTTGTGAAAAAAAAATAAAATTACCTCAAGCAAAAATGAGATGTTGCTGAAAATTAAACAAAAATTGTAGTAGGACCTTAATAACTGGGAACATGCACCGGCTATTGTTTCAGAGACTGAAATTGTAAACCTGTATGAAGGCTTTCAAAAAATGAATTTAGAGCATTAAAAATTTATAAAGACTTTTGAGTCCCTAGAAAGATCATTACTAGGCAACATATTGCTGTAGTTCCCGTCACAAGACGCTGAGACGGTACAGACCAGGCTCCCTGTAAGTCCAGATCCCTCTACCTTCACGGTGCAGAAGAGGGAGCCTACCAGACACCTCAGTGCCATAAAATGCTTTTGTGTGAGAAGGTCTTTGCCACTGTGAGGATCATCGAGTCAGCAGGAGACTGCTGAGGAGCACAGAGTGGGAGGACTGAGGTCTCCAGTTACCATCATCCCTCAGGTTGAACCATAGACAATCTGGTTATTTCCTACATTTGCTAATCAGTGTAGTTTTGACCTTTCCTTTATTGCAAGTTAGCACTTTCCCCCTCTGTTTAGCAGGTTGAATCTGACTCAAAATGCCCCAGAGGAAATACTTCAAATGAACAGGTTTCATAAAAACTCTTTGACTCTAAAATGGCTTAGTATTTCATAGGTACTGCTGCTGACTTCATTCAGTGTGACTACCCTTTTTATGGTGCATGCAGTTTTCTCATTTACTGCTGGGTGGTTTTGTGGCAAAAGCACTAAAGGGGCTCGCAGTCTCCTCAAGGCTCTGCCTTTCTCTTTCAGCCATAACACCGAATGTGACACTTTCTCTGCGATAGCTTCTGTAGTTTTAAACAGGGGAAATAACACACTGCCTCTCAGAAGTATTAAAAAAACTCCGTTCCTCATATTTATGAAGTGCTTTCAGTTTTCAAGAAACAGTGCAATGTGGTGTCAATGCAAATTATTAGTAGCTATTACTCACGTAAATAGAAGAGACTTTTTATTTGGCAGGTCTCAGATGGAAGTGGAATAGTCCTGTCAAATACATGCTGTGTTAAAAACAGAGGGGTGAAAGGAAAACCAAGACCCCAAAGGGTCAGAACTCCTATCGAATCTACACACAAAGATATTGGCAGAGGTCAGTGTTAGCTCTAAGGCTCTGCTAAATGTTAGGCAAGATTTGCTAGAGTGTTGGTCTCTCAACAAGATTTATCACCAAAAAGCTGGTTTATTTCTTATGTTCTTATATCCATTGCTTTTTATTGTGTCAGTTGTTCAAATAGTTGTGTGCATTCAGGAGCAGCAACTTCATCTCTCTAACAGAAAAATGTTGCAGCTGGCAGTGGCTCTGGGCCAATAATACACAGGATATTAGAGCAGCCCTGTGTTCAGTGTTCTTCTGCCCCAGCAATCTGGATTATGTTTTTGTAAATTTATTTGATCATGACACTCATGAAAATTACAAATTAACATCAGTAAGCAGGAGCTGACATGGTCTCAATGTATCTTGTGTAATCTTTGCCATAGCTCTGCTCAGCTCAGTCCTGACCTGCCATGTCCCCTTTCTCCAGGTTACGGACCTGTCAAGACTGACGCTGGTGGTGAAACTATAGATGCTAAGAGGACTGAAGGAGAATGACAAATTTTGCGCAATTTGAGACTAGTATGAAATCCAGTCAAGTTCCCTATAATGAGAAATATGAAACTGTAATACTTCAGTGCTGTAGTAACTGACCAACAATCAAGATTTTCACTAAAGCCTTGAGACCTTGAGAATTTAAGAATATATTTAAGTACACCCCTACTCTGCATTAATTTATCCTCCCTTATTTACTCAAACCTATTGATTGTCTTTGTTTATGTTTTAATTGAATAGTTACTCTTGAATGTGATTGTAAGATTTTGTCCTTAGATGAAGAGAACGTTAATGACTGAAGATGAATACAAGGTGGCAAAATGATGCTGTTTAAGCCTGCAGTACTAATTTGCACAAACACATGAATCATGTCAATCTTTGCTTTTTAGCAACCTTAAAAAGTGACTCACTTTCACACTGGGAACAATATTAGTCATCATCATGGATTTTGGTAATACTGAAAGAAAAGAACAACAAAAATTTAGCATCTCACAGCAAGCTATCCACACTCCACATTTGTTAAGATGATGTCCCAGGAGGGAGGCAGGCAAACGTGAAGTTTCCTCAGTGAAGCCATTTACATGAGCAAATCATTGCCTGTCAGTGTGTAAGTCCAGATGAAGCTCACGTAACTAACCTAAGGAAAATAATCACTTGTCTGCTGAAGAGCTGTTCCGTAGATTAGAGCAAGACAGATCAATAGAATCAGCTGTCGCCTGCATATTCATCATGAGAACTTACAGGAAATTAAATGGAATATAATGTAACACTGTAATACCAGACTACCATTTAATTGTATGGTAGTACATCATATAAAGTGTTCCCCGAAGTTTAGCCTGTTAGTTCATTTGGTTAATTGAACATTTAGCACTTTCTCTCCTGTCTCCTTACCCTCTGTTCCGTCCTCTCCGAAAGAAAAATTGATCAATTCATTCATTATCAGCTCCAGCTGCAGAACAATTCACTCTCCTTTCTAGTGTCAGTATCCAAGCTGAAATAAAATAATAATGAAGAGGAAAGAAAGAGAGGGAGTTTTAAAAGGAAAGCACTTGCAGAGAAAACTACACTTCAAACTTTAACGTTAGTCTTCATTTCTGCGACAAGCTAAACAAATCCCTTATACCTGAGGACTCCCACGCTCAGAGCTAAGGCTTATCAGCGCTCCACAATTACTGTTGTAGTGTTCTTCATGGTCCAGCCAGTCGGCTTAATCACATCCAATCTTTCCAGCAGCGGGGGAGGAAGGCAGCCTGGGTGCAAGCCCCCTCGGTGGTGTGCCCAAGCTGCTGGTGCTGTCTGGCCTCCCACCTCTGAGCTCCCGCTGGCATGCCTTGAGCTGCTTTTAGACATGCTCATGGGTGCCAGGGAGCAGCTTGAAACTCCTTCAATCCTTTCCCGAGAGAGCTGACTAGGTGCTCTGCTCTGGAACTGGAAATTTGAAAATTAAAATTTTAGCAAAGTGTGGTTCACAAGATTTTTTTTTTTATTTTAGAAAAGCAGAAACATTAGGAGGAATGAAGATTCATGCATCTGGATTTTCCCAGACACTTTCCTCTTCTGCTCAGAAACTATTCCCAAACAAATGTCAAGGCTTTTTCATGCTTATCTCAGATTTTCAGATGTTTGATAGCTATAACTGTACGGTACTATCTCAGAGCTGGGACTTATCCCTCACTATTAGAAAATTTGACCATACTGTGGCAAGCTGCAACCTCACCATCAGCTGATGGCGATGAGTCTTGCTGCATTGCAGCATGTGCTTCTCCTGGGCTCCATCCCATCAACATCACTGCTTGGGAAAAGTCATGTCAGGGGATTCAGTGAACAGGGTAATCCACTGCATAATTCCTTACAGAACTCTGTTGCATGAGATAAATTCTTCCCAAACATTACCTCTGAACCCCTGGAAAGGTGGCCACAGGGGAATCAGGTGGAAAACCAAAAGCATTGCAAAAATTAATGCAATAGCATAATAATTTTTGCAAATTGTTAAAGAACATAAGCCTTGTAAACAACGTCCACTACTTTTTGTAGCTCAAAATGCTCAGCTAGCATAGGCAGCAGACCCTGCAGTTGCAAAAAAATATTTCTAAAATGCAATCTGGGATTTTGCCTCAAATTTCTCCCTGCATAGCATTAAAATTCTCATAAACTGGCAAGAAGTAGAGGACCCCATAGAGAGGAACCATAACCAAAGCTGGTGGAGTGCTTGTTTCAGGTGGCGAGATGGTGCAAGCTCCACAGAGCACAATGTGCAAACTGACTGATTTCATGTGAGAACACTGGTCCAGTGAGCAAGTAAATGGAGGCTGGTTTATGAAAAGGACATTGCCGTGTTGCTCCAGTGGCAATGCAAACTGTGAACAGCAACACTGTTTTTTCTTTTCCTTGAAAGACCACCATATGTCTTTGTGGAATTGTAGAAATCTGTTGTAGCTCAGATTTGGTCTCTCTTGGGAGCCTTGAAACAAGACAAATATGACTACTCTGTCCACACAAGGCAGAGCCAAAAAGTTGAAAGCTGTTCTTCCTGACAGAGAGGAAACACCAAGCTCCTTCCAGCTTTGCACTGGTTTTCAGTTTTAACAGTAGGTTGTCCACATAACAAAGTCTTTTTGTGAGAACCCCATCCAGCCATGACCAATTCCAGGTGACTCTGGAGAAGGGAGAAAAAGCAGTCACCAGTGCCATTGCAGAGGCTGCTGATGGGACAGCCTGTGACACTCAGGTCCATGAGAGCCTCTCCAAAATCAGGCAGGAGGAGTAGCAGCCTCAGAAGAAAGCCTGCCTGTTTTTCTCCTCACTCACATATAGGCAATGAGATATTACTGCTTAAGACTCCCTATATATGTGTGAAGGGCTGCTTAAGAAATGCTGAGTTGAAGAAATGAGATTTGCTTTTGGTTTCCACTCACAAAGCCTGCAGTCATTCCTGTTTTTTATGTGAGTAAGGGGTACGGTTTACTCCATTCCTGTGGATTTTCTCCTATTGGTAATAACATTGCTGCTCCAAGAGGATGCAAATGTTAAAGCAATGTGCTGTCACAGACGGAAAGGAATAACCTGTCTCAGGAAGGACTTTCCTATCTGGAGACCTGGAGCTGGACTATGCATTTGTTGGTGATCAGTGCTGAGATAAGCATCAGTGTGATGTAGCTGTGAAGCCTCACTTAGCAGACAGAGAACTGAGAAAGTAAAATTTGTACTGAAGGGACCTTTCTCCCAGTGTACAAATACAGGTACAACTATAACAAATTACAGCTACTGGAACAACTGCAGATGCTAAAGATGCTTTGACGCTGCATCCAGCAGTCCTGCTTGCAGGCTGTTACAGGGTCACAATTTCCTCAGCACCTACACAGTGAAGATAAAGTTTCAGCAGTCTTGAATACTATGGTTATTCAGAAGTATTCAAGAGTCTAAGCAAGTCAAAACTCAATGAACAGGTCAAAACTCAATAAATACTTAGGTTATATGCACAATATTTATCAAGATAGCATTGATGCTGGCAAACATTATCAAGAACGGGGAGATGAGGCTGAATTTTTGTGGTATGTATTCCAGAGAGGTTGAGTGATGGCCAGCACTCACACATTGAGTTCAGTCCAAGATGATGGACAATTCCTGTCATTTCTCCTCACTCTGGAGCCTCTTAAAGAAGACCTATATTGAACATCCTGGAGACTTTCTGCAGGATGGAGCTGGACAGAGGTGACCTGGAAGAGGTCACTCACTAGCATTACGAGTGCTGCCTCCGCACCACGATCTTGGCAGGTAGAAATCCAGCAGGATGTGCTGGAGGCAGACCTCTTGATGGCAAAGCCCTTTCACAGGCAGTTGTAGACTGGAAAGGCAACAGATTTCAGTTGTCTCTGAAAGAGAAGGCATTTTATGCTCTCATTCTGTCTAGTCTTGTCTGTGCAAATTGGGCTTTCTTTTTTTTTTCCAATGGGCAGAGATAAAAATCTAATCAGAAATGGCTTATTGCTATCCTTGTTATCCTGTTGGAATAAAATTTAGATCTCCAGAAGGTAATAGTAAAGTACTCCTGCAAAAGAGATAATGGTAAGTAAGAGGAAGAAATACATATACTAAACCAGAGCTGATGACTGGAAGCAGAGAAACATTAAAATGATGGAACATAGCAATGTTCGGCTGCATTGGCTCATTTGTCAGAACCAGTGGCTCTCTGATGTGAAAATATCAGGTGGAAGGGTTTGTAAAGCACTGTTTAAAGGGTCTGTATCTTCTGAGCTGTGATGAATAGAATGCTGTGTAAACACCACCTCCTGTCAGAAGATTAAAGCACACAGTCACTTGAAGAGCTGTATCACTTCTGTTTATCTGCATCGTAGAAGCAATAAAATCAAGAGATGTAGGAGTACAGGTGGATAGAAAAGAAAATGCAGCAGAACCACCTAGATGTGTTAAGAAACAGCAACTGACAAACCAACAATGGGCAGATGCTGAGAAATTATCAGACCAACAATTGAGGAGACTGAATTGCCTTCCCCCTAGAGATGAGGATCCAGCTTCTGGGCCAGTGGAGGTGCTAACATTGCTTCTGCCCTGACCAAATCAACTCAGTAACTCAAGAAAAAATTTCAGATACCTTTAGTTGGCTCACCTGCCAGAAGGCTACACTGCCACAGGCACTCACACATGCAACCGTAATGTGTGCAACAGAAAAAAAATGCTTGTTGAAAAAAGCACGCACTTTTTTGTATTTGACACTTTGGCTGGGACAGTCATTTTGCTACTGTAAAGAGATGAACTCTTTGCATGTCAGGTTATTATTTTTAATGTTCTGACGGAGCTGAATTATTCAGGATGAGGAAACATAAACTACTGAGCATTTTTTGCAGATCTGAGTGCCTCTTCACAGTTAGAGTGTCCTAATTATTCTTCAAAACTACTATAGGGAGGGTGTCACCCACTGAATGCTGAGTTTAATCTAAAATGGCCCATGCTAACATTTCCTGTAGCTTCAAAACAAAAGAAAGAAAAAATACCAAGAGGAGAAACAAGGGAGAAGGAGAAAAACATAGGAGAAATTTGGTTGCGTTGTTAATGAACCTTTGAATTGCTACTTTTCATGACCACTTTTTGAGAAAAGAGTAAAACGAGGAAATGAGAGAGATTCTTTCATGCCTATTTCTAATATGTCTTACTGTCTCAGAAACCTAAACTGAGGATTTAGACATCTGTTCTGCAGGACAGATGGGCTATAAAACACAAATGATGATGTCTTTGTGGCAGAAGAGGTTAAGCCAAAGCCTATTAAAGTCAATAAAAAACTCCTGGTGTTTTCAATGGGCTTTCAATCAGGTGCAATTTAAGTGACGGGGAACTATGTGGTCTCTGGTCTCTGGCCAGCTCTTACACAAGGTTTCCAAGTGGCCCCACCAACTAATTTGTGTTCTCTGCCTCAGTTTCCTTACTTTTCTGAATCTTCTAAAGTGCCTACTCAATGGCAAAATTAGGCTTAACGGCTCAAAAGGTGACTGAAAATCTGAGAAAGTGCTGTAGGACTGCAAGGTATTCCTGGTAACCAGCACATGTTTTCTTTTATGGCTGGTTAAACAATGTTTAAGATATGAGGGGCTGGTGAACATAAGTGTTAATAACAAGTTCCCATAGATTAGGTTTTCTCCTGTGGGTCTACTTTGAACTTCATTCCCATGTTTATTTAGCTGTGTGTATGTGTGTGCATGGCCCTGCATGTAGCAAAGGGCCAGAAAGACCGAGCCCCTCCCTGAGGAAGCTCTGACAGAGGATCTGTGCAAATGTGCTTCCTCTTCCTTTCACTCCCCAACCTTAAGGTCAGAGGATCTGGAAAATCCTCCTCCACCCTGTGACTTGATCTGACGATTGTAAGGGAACCGTGGTTCCCCCGCGCCTTCCGCTCCCCACCCTTCCCTCTTGCAGCCCGGTAACCCTTTAAAGCCTTCTCCAGATTGTTGCCTGTCGATCCTGAGCTCCAAGGAGGGATGCGGAGGGGTTGGGGGCTTGTGTTTTTACAGGCTGAGCAGCCCTGGGTATCCCAGGTGGTAGGATGTTTCCGTGACCCCCACGGGCCAAGGCAAACGTGAAAACGGTGTCTCAAAGGTTTTTCAGGGGCATTGCTTCCTGTTCCCAGACAGACAAGGGGCAAGCCTGGAAAATATATCACTTATTAACTTACTTGAAAAGAGTTAACTGCTCCTTTATTATTATTTTTTTTTTTTGTTCTTAATCTCAGATATTTGGATTCAGGTCAGCCGAGTCAGGAGTTCCTGCCTTTGGCTCCCAGATCCCGCTGCAGCATGAGGGGCCCTCATGGCAGCACCATCGCTGGGGCTGGTGGCCAGCACGGACTGGGGCATCACGGCTGCAAGGACACCATTTCAGGGGTCCTGGTTTGGGTGGAGCTTTCCCCTCAGGATGTTTTCCCATAGCTGCTGGCACTGCCCTTAACTGCTTTGAAAACTCTTACAAAAGCCTTCAGGGACACCCGAGTGGAAATGACAGGAAAAGGAACAGTCGGCCAGAGGAGTGTCTCCATGCCCACAACGTGTGTGCAGGATGGATGCCAGGCACAGCTGTGAGCAACCACCACTCCGCAGCGCCTCTTCGCTGCCTCTTTGACTGCTGCCTCGCTGCTGCGGTGCAGGGAGGTGGCGGCTGTGTTTCAGCTCCAGTAAGAAAGGTGCCCACCTTCCCGGTGGAAGGAAGGCAGCAGCTACAGCAGCCCCGCTTACACCACAGCCCGCAGGGCCTCACCTCCTCGCCCTCCGTCCTACAGGGCAGTGGGTCCGTGTCCCTCCCTTCAGCAGCCTGTCTGCCCCAAGAGCAGCGATGTGATCATCGGCCGCCAGTTCAGGCCGCAGGTTCACCCATGTCGGCTCGCTGGCCTGGGTGGCTCTTCCCACACATCTGCCCTTGCAGGAGCTCGGGGCACAGGAAGGGACGCTTGAGAAGGGACAGCTTGCCGTGTCTCCAATGCCAGCCTTTGCAGCTCCCCGGCTCACTTCAGCAAGTGAAGTCCCCTCTAACATGGGACAAGGAAGGTGGCAGTCCCCCACCTGCTGCTCCTGTTTGTGGGTAGACAGTCGACCCAGCACTTTCCAGAGACACAAAATGTATTCCCAAACTCTAAAAGTACAGCTGCAAACCTGATTATTTTGCATTTATTTAAATTATTTTTAAGGAACCATTTATGAGTATCTGTTGCTTTTGTATGCAGTCTGATATTTCTGGTCTCGTGTGTAGACTTTGCCTCCTTAAAAGGAGCAGAAGGTACTCCCTGAAGAGCAAATTCAACATGCGCCTCCATTTCTCCACTCAGTCTAGACTGAGCAAACATTTAAGGTTCTATCAGTGTTTGTGGTCTGCAATTAAAAAAGCTGAGACAGATACAGGTTAGTCTAGTTCTTCTGCAGAGTGATTTATTACGGACGTGCAGGCCAGGGACTGCACACTGCAGCAATACGTCTGACCCACAGAATAAGTACTTTCTAATATTAGCGTTGACCTAGGTGAATTACACAGAGATGCCTGCGTAATTATGCCTCTTTGAAAGGCCGTTCAGTAAATGTATATGTCTATAAAGAGTCTTTCATTTAAAGAACACAAAGTGTTTTGCATCTTACTCTGCTCCATTTACACAAAGGCTCTATTACTCTTCTGTGGAGGTGAAACTATACAGGGCTTCAGCCCCTGGGGAAAAAATACGGGTGTTTGTGTCCTGCAACAAACATTTCTGGGTGCCTACACAAGAATTTGTAGAGGTGTTCATGAAATGAGTTACCATGGGGCCACAAACCTGGCTATAAATATATGCCCAAATTTCACGTTTCCTGAAGCAGGAACTGCTATTTATTGTGTACAGCACCTGACACAATGCAGTCTTGACCTGGTTAGGGTTCCTGTGCTGTCCTGCAGTGAAATGGTAAATAAAACAGCAATAATGATGTTTTCTCCTTTCCATTTGCACAGTGTTATTTCTGGGGTGTTTTTGTTTAGTGGGTCTAATTAGCAAACTTGCAAGTTGCTACTGAATGAAAAGAGTTTGGAAGAAGATGTGTTTTTCCCATTTGTGAATCCCATCTGCATTAACACAGGGCATGGTTTTCTTGAAATTTTGCGAGGAACAAACCCATGGTTTTTACAATAGTAATGAATTCTGTGCAGTGCAAAAGGTCATATAAAAAGCAGCAGGAGGACAGGATGCTGGGATAAAACACTGAGCAGATTTACTTCCTAAATTAACATTTTTTTTCTCTTTTTTTAACTCTCCCTGGGACTTTGTGGAATAACAGCATCTTGTGCTAGACAAAGGAAATGAAAGAGCATTAAGTACAGGTATACTGCAAATACGGTAGGCAAAATACCGGGGCATTTCTAGAGAAAACCAACAAAAGGACCCAACAAGGAATGCAGATTTAAGTGGAAACATACAATTCAGCTTATCAGCAACTTTACATTTTATTCATTGGCAAATGTATTAGGAAGATATTAAGCAGACAAGTATATGTAAAAGCTGTCAAATATGATCAACAAGAATGAAGCCATTGAATTTATGAGAAACTCATGTGCATCTACCCATGCAAGTATGAAGTAGGGTTATTATACCTGGCTATATATTTCCCGATTCTGACGAGACTGGACCAAATTTTTCTCTTCCACAATTTCATCACAGTCTTCAGACAGTTATTAAGTTCATATTTGTCTGGCACAAGTGCCTGAAAATGTAAGCTCCAATAACACTTCAATCCAACAGATGTATGAAAGTTTGGTTTAATAAATGTAAAGGTCACAAATTCAAATGTCTGAGATATTTGGAAGAAGTTTTAAGACAAGTTTAGCTCACTGCAGCAGCTAATGATTTGTACAAGGTGTTTGACTCAACAAGAAAAATCTACGGCAGGGCATAGAATGTCACGAGATAGTCTCTAAAAACCTCGCTAAGTTTACAAGAAATGCCTGTACATGTTTGTCACTGTGCTTTACTGGACCCTTCTGCCTGGTCTCAGGAGGAGCCTGCACTCAGCTGCCCCAGGCCAGGAGAAGCACTGGGACATGATGGCAGGGAGACTTCCCCCTTCCCAGGTCCTCATCTGCTGCTGGTGGGAGTGATTGATCTCACCATCCAGCCCTACCTCCTGGCTGATAGAAGGAGGGGTCAGCGCCATTCGTTGCCTTTCCCTGTCCTTCTGAACGCCAAGGAGATGTATAATGCACGGTACTGGCATCTCTGCCCCTTCTCTCCTTTTTGCCTCCTCCTCCACAAGCCTGTTTCTAATTTCTTGCCTCGCTGTCACGCTTGCTGGGCACACCCATTCATCCTCAGGTTCCTCTGGGATAATAGGAGGATTAAGTTACCTGTTTTCTATTTCAGGCAAGAGTTTCAGAGCCCTTTCCTGTCCCAAGTCCCCAGGATCCTGCAGCTCTCCAAGGATAAGTTCTTGCAGGAGAGAGGAAGCAGAGAAGACTCACAGGGCAAGAGCACTCCTTCCTTCTATCTCTCTGTATCTCCCTGCATGCATCCTCTGGATTTTCATCTACAGAATGGAAAAAAGATAAGCTTTACCCCATTTTCTTTTCCAACAGGCACTGGAAGATTACTAAGTGGGCTGGGATGTGTGAAAAGCATAAATATGAATATCACGGATGAAAAGAAAAGCTCAAAGAGAGAAAAGGATATAAGTAAAAAGAAGAAAATGATGAAATGAGAAAGTGTGAAGAAGAGGAAAGTGCAGAAAATAAACCATGATCACAAGTTTCTCTGTAGTGAAGGCTTCCACATCCATGGTAATATGCACCTCCTAGATTGGCATAACTGTTTAGGAGCACTTTGTGCCCAGAAACACTAACCTCACACAGAACCTGTTGAAAGGATCACAGAAACCCAGTCTTTTACAAAATGTGCTGGAATAGCTATATCCAAGTTACAGGTCCAGAGGACAGGGAGAAAAAGTCAATACAGCATGGTGGACTACAACATGCTTCCACATTTTGCGTGGGATTGCTCCCCAAATACCTTCTACTGGCGTAATTTAAACCTTTGAACATCTATGAGCAGTGCATACAAATCGTATCCTCCTTTGTTTTTTCGTTATCATTTTCCTCCCAACCTTCCTCTCAGTTCTTTGGGTCAAAAGGGCATAACTTCCTGTCTGTGTCCTAAAACCATAGTCTTTTTTATTTTGAAACAAGCATGAGCTGAAGATTAATTTTATTTTGAACATGAAAACATTTGAAATAAATAGGAACAGAATTTGAGTGCCTTTATAAAGGAAAAAAAAATGCAAGCAAAGTGATTCTCTCAGAATACTTGCAAAAAAGAAACAGATGTGAAAAAAAACCCCTAAAAGTGAATATAAAATAAAATCCAGACCTGTAAAACCTACTCTTTTTTTGGCAAAGAAAGCCTGATTTATTGATATATCCTCAAATATGGAAACAACATATCTGAAAAAGTGAAAAATAACATGAAAATACAGCATCATAAGCCTGAAAAAAATGAATGAAAAGAACAAAGTGAGTGAGGACTTGCAGAAGGTAAATAAATGCTGACATGACTTGAAGAGAGCAAATAAAATAATTGTAGCTGGCAAAAGGAAGTCTCTGAATCACAGCTGAAAAAAGAATTTGGAGAAATGACACTTCGAAACATGATCTGTTATCTTCATCAAGAATTTCCTTGCTAAATTATGACCCTAATGAGGCTGTAGTATAACATTTCTGCAGCTGATCATCATGCTACTTAAAAGGATGTTTGTTTATTTTTTATAAATCCGAGACTACGGCTACTTTGAAGCTTCCAGATAACATCACACACACTCCACGGCAGTGTGTGGATTGTTTCCAGGCTGAAAGGTCTAGAAAAATGTACAAGTGATCTGCTGAGCATAAAATACATCCCAATGAGATCTATAAGTAATCAATTTGATATACATAACATACACTGTTATTTTTGCACTATTTTGAGCTAGAACATAATAAAAGCCACACATGAAAACTCACACAGAAAAAATGTGAGGTTAGAGGCTTCATCCTTATCTGTTGAACACTTAGCACACACAGCTACAATCCTTATTCCCACTAGCAAATTAATCCCCATTCTAAGTGAACTTTGATGTTCAAAATACAGGGTCACTCAAAAAATCCCAAGTATGTATCTGACTAAAAACAGAGGTTACCTGATTTTCTTCACAGCTTTAAGATGTAAGATGTTAAACACACAGATATAGATTCTAATTCTTCGATGCATTTGGCTTGCAATAAGCAGGATGTGAACTGCGAAAATATCGGAAAGAAATTGTGACAACAGTTTTGATTTTTTTCCCAGAGATTTCATTGGTGTCATCGATCAAAAAAGTGAGTTCTTTAATGAGGACATCAGTCCAAGGTCTTTCTGAAGCTTCTTAAGCAATGGCAACAACCCAAAGCAGCTACTTCTAAACTTTCTGCATTTTGTATCTTTCCTGGTTTGAGAGCACCAGGATAAAAGTTTTCTGGGGCCAGTTTGGGTTTTTTTTCTTCTTCTCAGGACCTTGTTGTCATCTGGAAGGTGTGGGCCCCATATTCTCTTGTATCTTTGAGCATCTTTGTATACTTGGATATATCTGTATATCATTTGACATCTTCATTGTTACTGTTAGTATTCCTTTTTCATTAAACTGCTTCCAGTTGTTTCAGCCTCTAAGTCTGTCTCCCTGGTTCTCTTATCTTCCCCTAGGAGAGTGGTGGGGGATCACAGAGAGCATCTGTCAAGGTTTAGTAGCTGTCCCAGCCTTAAACTTTGATGGTATCTTACAGACCAATAATTTTCTGCCACATCTAATGTTGCACCCAGTAGGGTATTGTAATCCCATATAGCAGCACAATCAGTACGGAGGAACCCTGTACACAGGCATCAGTGTTAGTGAACACAGAATTTCTGTTGGGTGTAAAAGCCCACAAACAGCTACCCTTGAGGACATAACTTGTAATTTAGGATATTAGTATATATAGTGTAAGCTGTCAGATGTAGCTGAGCACAGTTTAAATCCTTTTTTCGTCTCCTCTCCTCTCCTCTCCTCAGTTTGCTTTACAGTTCTTCAGAGTAGACCTTTTTCATGCTGCATACAAGGAAGGGAGAGATACTAATTTTTTTGTGTGTGTGCCCTTTTCATCATTGATGTTTTGTCTTCTATACCGCAGAAGAGTCCCATCCTCATCTCACAGGCAGATGACTCCTTGTCATCTCCAGACAGAAGACTAAGTCTTGCATGAAGTCACTCAAAGAGCATATACCTGTTACAGAATGACAGGGTGATTGATATCTTACCAGCAGAGATTGCCACTCCCTTTCTAAGTAATTTAATTGAAGAGGTTAGCAGATAATGATAGAAGCCCTAGCTTTGACGGCGGGGGCTTTACCTCCTCCTCACGTAAGTATAAATACATATTTTCCAGGCAGATGAGCTCCCATTTTGTCCAGACTCAAGCAGGGTGACAGTACAGGAATTTGCAAATGACTGCGATATTATTCCCTTAAAAAATTTTCTCCCAGTTCAGCAAAGACCTCGAAACAGCTAAGTTCTCCACTCCTGAAGCAAAGGACCATTATCAATAAAGGCTCATCACTTCCTGACTCCCTTGCCATGAGACCCAGAACATCTCAGTTCCCAGTTTCACCCCACGTAACTCTTATGCAGAACTTCAAAGAGAGGTGATGAAACAACGTGTGTCTTGGAGAAAAAAGGCACTGACTCTATTTCAGTAGGGCTCCATGGAAATTAAGCAGTTAAGTCATTAAAAAATACTGAAATGCTACAATTCCAGATTCCTTTGTGCCTAGAGGTCTCTAAACTGGCAGACCTACCATGACAGAAGTTGGCAAAGCTGCAGTGAGGCAAGACAGAGGTGATTCTTGCTGGGGGAAAGACAGGCATCATCAAAGTTGCAGTTTCCTCTACTGTACCACACATCCTCAAGGGCATCTGTTTCTAGATTATTAAATTAATCTTTAGCCTGTGACTCATTTTTGTTTCTTCACAAACATAATCCCTTGACAGCTGTTCTGTTCGACTGAGGGAAGTATCAGGCCCCAAAGGAAGGTTTCTGCACGTGGCAGAGAACTGCAAGTGGAGAGGATGGAACTCGCAGGGGCAAATGCAGCCCTGATCTAAATATGACCTACAGACATAATTTAGTGACCTGGCCCTTGACTACATGGAGGTCTTGCTGACCATACTAATTGGGGAAGCATGGGAAAGAGGAAGGAAACCCTTTCAGCATCACAGCTGAACCGAACTTGGTTATGTCCAACAGGAGATGCAGGTCATGGTTCTGGTGTTACTGTTCTCAGAATTACACAGACCACTGTCTTTGCCTCAATAAAATCCTCATGGAAACACACGCATTGATATTTTTAAAAAATGCAATCAAATTATGAGACTTTTTTTCCTGGGGTGAAGAAATAATTGTTTGGAGCTGCTTTTAATGAGGTTTAAACAAACAATCCAATCTGAAATGCAGGCTCTGAAGGAGTTGCTAAACTTTCATAGTTCTTTACCTTCAGTAAAAAGTCTTTGACTAGAGCATCCCTTGTCCAGTTCCACAGAGCCCAAGTCCCCCTTGTGACACCACTGAGGAATAAGTTAATGGTAAAAATGTGCTAACATAA
This sequence comes from Apaloderma vittatum, assembly GCF_000703405.1. Lineage (NCBI taxonomy): Eukaryota > Metazoa > Chordata > Aves > Trogoniformes > Trogonidae > Apaloderma > Apaloderma vittatum. The sequence goes on along the minus strand of NW_009708634.1, from coordinate 9,726 downwards.
GCATCACATGAAACCAACCACACATGTGTCTTACGACTCCACTTTTACTAATGCTGCTTGGTGTATATGAAGTTTTCACTTGTCTAGGAGGAAGCAATGAGTTTACAGCATTATGCATACAGGTAATTGGGGAAAGTAGTTCAGAAAGCCACTGGTTCAAAACTGCCTGTCTGTGCAACAAGAGAACCCTCTAGAGACGGAAGCAAGCTGTTCACCAAGCTACTTGGTTTTACTTTTTTTCCTCTATAAAACTCAGCTGAGACTATCTTACCTAATATATATGATCAGAAGCGTAACTGATAAATTAGGATATAATGCACATTTCTTTTGTTTTCACTGAGTTTTCATCTTGCTTTTCATAAATGTTGTTCTTGTTAAGATCATTAGCACATGTGTAATTTTACACTGATGCCCTCAATGAAAGAAGACTCCTGCAACCTCTGGGGGAAGGTATTGAAGAGTTGGCACTTGTTTTGAGGTTAATCCAGAGAGCAGAAGAGAGTTATCTGTACGTATTGAAATGTGATTTCATGAGGCTCTGATAGGCAAACCAAGATTATTGAGAGAACCAGGAAGATCAAAGAAAAAAGATATAATGAAAGAGAAGCAGATTGAAGACCGTTAAGTAATCTATGTTTAACTGGCATAACACTGGCCCCCAAGACAGCCCATTTTTTCTTAGGGATCTCTTTTGTGTGTTGGACAAGAAGACAAGAATTTTTACCTCTGTGGAGCTGTGCAAAAAACCAAGTTGTTCCAGAAAAGAAGAGCTAATGAAGAGTGGCTTCATCCAGCTTTACATATTTTGTCTGGTATTTTTGGTGCCTAATAAGTACAAAGCCCAACTGACTCTAATCACATGATTGAGGCATTTATAGCACAGCGTCTTGTGGACTCACTCACTGGTGCCTGTGAGTTCAGTTACGCTTTCTCCTGACGTAGTACTAACAGGGTCTTCTTTCCAAGAACTAATTTTCATGGGATTTTCATGGAATTTAAAGTAATGTTGTTTTCATGGAACTTAAAGTCATGTTGGTTGGACCTTTGAGACCATTTCTGCCAGTTTGGCTGAAATGGGAAAGCTGGATTACCAGCTATCAAGGGGAACCAGTGTACGCCATGAAAATATATCAAAGTGTGCAAATCAGTGGTCCACAGCTGTAGGTTCTCACCTGCACTCACATGGTGTGTGATCAAAAAAGACTAATTTCTTTTAAAAAAAGGGGCTAAAGTCTCTTTGAGACTGGGAGGCCTTATTTCTGAAACACCTCCCAAGGGTCTGAAATTGTTCTTAATTAGCCCAAAGAAAATTCAGAGTAACACCAACAATTTCAGTGCAGTTCTGTTAATTTCGACATGAGGGAGCCTGAGCAGAACAGGAATTGGAATCAAATCTATTAACCACAAAAGCAGAATCCTCTAACACAATCATAAATGCTTGCCACATGCAAAAATCTAGTTCCCACTGCTAACTGTTTTGTGATCTGCTTAGAAAAAAACTCCTCACCAATTTACAGTGTCATTGCATCAGTTTTAAACGGAGGGTTTTTATGGGGAATATTCCTTGCCATATGTCAGCCTTGTGCTAAATTACTTATTAAAGAAATATTCTTTACAGTAATAAAGGTCATGCAAGAATATTGTAATATAAATTAATATGCCAAATAGCATGTAAATAAAATTAAGGTTAAACTGACATACACTTCTCAATCAGTTTGGTAATCAGCAAAAGTACAGATTTTAAATAATGGATTTTGCTGGATTTTATCCTTATCTTATTCTTCATACTATTAATTTCCTACAAGTCAAAGCATTTCCCCTTATTCTGTTCGCCTGTTCTATTTAGCATAAAAAGAAAGATAAATGAGCCAATAAAATAAATACATTATCAGAAAAGGTGGAGGGGAAAACAGAAGACTGATAACTATAAGAAACTTTTAACTCAGCAGATTTCATCCATGCAGGTAGAGGAGTTTTGTTCTGTTTTATTTTAAATTTTAAAACATCTACCTCCTATTTGCTATGTGTTTCAACAAATTATCTGGCACCTCTGCATCTTTTTAAAAGTCTCTGCCGTTTTATATTATTCTAATTTGGCAGCCCTATGGATCATTTATTATTTTATGTATATGAACTTCATTTGAAATGAATAATCAGTTTGTTTTGTGATCTTCCTTGACTACCAGACTAAAGAATAATTCCTTACTGTCTTGACCATGATGACGATTTACTGCTGTTGCTGCTGCCTTATTGTTAAATGATCTAAATGAGAAAACATGCATATATATATCTGCATTTATATATGTGTAGGGTTATAAACCAGGCTTCCAACATACAGAGGAACAGTACATCGGTAAAAGCCTACACTGACTGCTCAGGAACATGGCCCATTAACATTAACTAAGTTTTAAAGTCCTGTTCCTTTATTTTCTTGTAATTATTGACTTTTAAAATTAATTAGGGTGAACTAAGATCAAAGGCCCTTACTAATTTCCTTATTTATTACTGGAAGTTAAGAAATTCCCGTACAATTCCCACAAGGTTGCAGACAGTCTGGACAGACAGACAAGTGAAAAGTGGGAGCTAATGAATATTGCTCTAGTGTCAGACAGGTAAAGCACTCCCCCCTTCCTGTTAATTCAGTCGAAACAATGAAGAGAAAAACCCAACCCAACCTTGTCTTGTTTGGCTTAGACATGAACCCTCGATAAGGCTCTGGAAAACAAGAAACTTTGCAATAGATTTTAGCTACCTTTGGCTGAGAAACTCATATGTCATAAAAATGTAAAAATAGTGGTGTACTTCTGCAACCAATGTACACTCAGCTTGGTGTGTTGTAGATAACAGAAAATGACCAAGATAAAGAATAATATAACATTTTAACTTGAATTATACATACTTTACATTTCTCTACAGAAAGGATATCCCAGCAGGAAGGAGAAAGGTGGAGCACAATCCCTGTAGCATTTCTTGTTCTGCATTGTACAAAACTTTGTAGGGACACAGGAAGAGGATACGGAAGTTTCTACAGGAAAACGGAGAAAAGTTCAGACATAAACAGCATCCAGAAAATTTACCAACAGTTTGTAACATTTCCTTTTCTCTCTTTAAATGTTTAAAGACTCGTAGGTTACAGCACAGTTTACTATGCACTTCTATGTATGTGTGTTTTTGCAATTTCTCTCATAGTAGTGTCTCAAAGCAATTTTTAACATGAATTATGCAAGCTATATCATATGGAGTAATGTAAGCAATAATCTCTTTGGTATAGCATCCTCCTTTTAACACAATGAGCAAGTATTGGACTAACAAGTTTATGCTACAATCTGTGTAGGATTTTGAAGAAACTTGGCATTTAACCTAAGTGCTACTGAAGACCACTTCCACAATAAACCCCTGACTGAAACCCAGTGAAGCCAAAAGACACTCACCATAACCTCAACAACTTTTAGACAAGGAGGTAAGATCTTGCTTCAGCAAAGCATAAGAATGTATTTAAGCCCGGTGTTGTGTGCAGCTGAAATGTGGATGAGAGGATTATAGCCAAGACCTGTCCTCTCACCAGGAGCAGCCATGCGTTACTGGGCAGTACCAATGGTGGGACACAGCCACGTTAGCCCTTCCTGTAGGTTTGTGGTTGCTTGAATTTACTTTGTGTTAAGCACAGCATAAGAGCACATGGTCAACTCTTGAAAGATTGTTTAGTAAAGGCAGACTTAGGCTTGTGGTTTTGGTCTTTTGCTAAGTGTGGTTCAGGAGACTACCAAAGGACCCTTCCATGTAAATGTGGCATCTCTTGATAATGTCCAGTCAAGAGCACACAACAACAGCCAAGGCAATATTTGTGTAACCGTGGTTTCTGGCTGCACGTCAGTGATCTTCTTAGAACTTTAACCACCACTAGTATGTGATAAAAGGCTATCAGGTGCGCAACTGAGTATCAGCTTTTCTATGTGTGTATTTAAGGCAAAGACAAGGCAGCAGCCCTGACCTAATACAGAGCAAACCAGTATATGAAAAATGTGTGAACTGGGAATTTTAGGGGCAGTAAGATCAAGTTTGCATTGCAAATCTACATTACTTAAGTTTTTAGAAGGATCAAAACACTATCACTTTTAAATGACTTAAAATTGAGTTATGCCTACACTGAAAGCTTTTCCTACTTTTTCAAATGCACAGCAAAAGCCTTTTGAATAAAATCCCCTCATAGACAGCTGAAAAGTGATTCCACATTTCAGCTCTACTGAAGGCAGAATAGGAATCTAAGGGATATCTGTGTCTTCTACCTCTAAGCGCCTGATGTGGGTGGCTGAGTTAGCTGGGGAGGCTTCCCAGGATCCCTGTGTAGCCAGCAGAGAGCAGCCAGCACCTCTGCATCACTCATATCAGGGGCCTAATCTACATGTTTTGAGTTGTTTTCTGGTCTCTCTCCATTACTGCTCATCAAGAAAAATGAGTGCACAAGCATATGTAAGGTAAAGGTAGTAAAACACACTCATTTTTAAACTTTCATGTGTAATGTGACTTAGAAAAAGGATTTTCCAGCAAGCAAAAGGCAGCTACAATTTTGCTAATAGCAGTCATTTCCCATAAGAAGCACATAATGCATGTACTGTATGGTTTGCACCAATGGCTGGTTAAGGGGTTAGTTTTGACTTAAAAAAACCACCCCAAATGTCTTTTGAAGATCTATTTACTTTTCCAAAGTGTCTTTTATATGAGGTCTATAATTATGGCTATGGAGTATGAGCAACAGAGAGAACAAAGAAAACATTGATTATTTTATTAGAAAATGCACATCACCAAGAACATGCGTAGTTAAATTTGTAACTACAGACACGATAGTACAATCATTGCATCATCATAAACAAGTACTTAGAAGAGAAAAAAAATAGTCATTTGCACCTAACTCTAAATTGGTAAGCAGAAATATGTCCCAAAATGAGTGTCATACTGTGAAACATAAAAGCTATAAGGTCACATGTTGAAGACATGCTCTGCACAATTTCATTTGTCATCTAAAACTCTTAGAATTAGTGTGGGTTGAACAGAAGCGGCAGTGAGTTACTCTCCGTTTGACCAGAAGCATTTGAGAATAGCAAAAGGAGTTTAATTATATTCAGATGCTATGGTGATGTTTGGCACTAGAAATACCTTGCTTAAGTTACATTTAGAGATTAGGCTAGAATAAAATAGACAGATGGGAGATGAGGGGGCAGTGTGGAGAGACCAATAAAATGCAACCCAAGTTCTAGCTCAGACCTTTAATTAATTAGCCTAGAGGAGAAACTGCAGTAGAACAGATTGAAAGATTTAAGAGAGGCAGAGTGACCTCTGAAATAGTTAATCTTTGCAGTTAAATTAGACTTCATGTTGATTCACAGATTCTTGAAATCCTTTTTCCCTGTCTTCTTGGGTTGCTCATTCAGGTGCTAGAGGCTCCTTCAACACACAGCGACACAACATTCCTTAGATGTCAAAAAATCAGGCAGTTATGCTGCACGCAGGAGGTAATTCCTTATAAATCTTTCACTAAGAAGGCAAGGCTAATGAAATTGTACGCGCAAGTAGTGCTCTTACTCCAAACATGTTGGGTCATGTGCTTTCTTCCACAACAACATACAGTGAAAGCAAAATATTCAGGAAAGCAGAAATGGGCCAGAGGAAGAGGAGTGTAAAAGCAGTAATTTCCCCAAACACTCCTTCCTGATCAAGCACCACAGCCTTCCGGGGGTGGTCTGGGGAGGAGAGGAAAACCTTGGGGTCTCCAAAACATCATTCCCTTCTGACTGAATGCAGATTTCTAATTGCTAGCCAGCAGTAATTCTCATTCACAGCCTCTGTCACGAGGGACTAGGACATGCTCCCTGAGGGAAAAAGAAGTCCCTGGAGAGAGCGGAGGAGGCTCCAACTTTCTTGCTGATGTCCTGTCATCTGCACAGTGTACTTGATTCATGGTGTGAAGAAGCACTTAGTCCTTCTCCTACTGCTGACAGAAAACATTTTAGGGTAAAACTGGCAGAATTTGTTACAGAAAATGTGGCATGAAGTTTTGAACCTTTTGATGATGGTGTGCAAATTGTTCTTCCCACTAATCTGATCCAACTTTGAACACAAGGTTTCTAAACAGTCCTGTTAATGTCTGCCATTTAAAACCTTTCCGAAAGTTCACCATTTTGCTGTTCATAGCTCAGCAAAAAGCCCAGGAAGAAATAATGCCTGCCGAGGAAAAAGGTGCAGTCCAATCTCTTGGGTTTCCAGGGGTTTGGAGTCAGTGTGACACCCTGGAGGTAGCACTGTTCAGTGTCGCAGACAGCACTTTCCTTGCCAGTGAAGCTGCCTGTGAGACGAGATAAAACTGAGGACCTGACCACTTTGTGAGCGGTATGGATCCCCCGGGACTTTCTGCAATAATGAAGTTGTTGGCTCTGACGCCTGTGTTTGTCCAGCTACAGGAAAGTGTGAAAGAGAAAAGCCAAACCTGCGAGAGGAACCTGCATCAATATTGATGCAGCATTTGTGAGCCATTTAAAGAGTATGTTGTGAAGGGCAACCAAAAATCCCGCATGAATTGGGCTGTCATTCCAACTCAGGTAATTAGTTTCTATCTGCCCACTTTCCAAAATCCCCTGGAAATCCCTCTGTAACCTAGCAGGTGGTTATTCAAGCTAGAATTACTAGGAAGTAAGAGAGAAGAATGGTTACGAGTGATTCTCCCACAGAACCTTTTGTGTTAGTTGTCATAAAGACAGACACAAATTTGAAGCCTGTAATCTAGAAGGAAACGCAAAATGTTTGGAGAGGGTGAAACAATGTGTACATTCATTAAATGTATTCACAATTAAAATATTAAATGAAATGACAATTATTTCCAACTGCTTTCAGCTTTGTTCTCGATAATTACATGATTATAAGCATCTATATACATTTAAGGAAAATTGTGTACCGTAAGGTGACATTACAACTATTTAATTTATTTTAATAGTTTAATTACAGTGGGGCTCAAGGCTCAGAGTGAAATTAAACTAAAACCTAGCCCGACACAGACATGAGCCACAGCCTGAAGAGCTTAAACAGAGGTCTAGAGCACAGCAAATCTACCTTTATTTTTTTGTTTCCTTCTTTTAGATTGGTTAATTACAGGAGCACATGAGATTTATGAACAGTTTAAATACACCGTAGAAACAATCTGAAAGAACAGACAAAGCCTGGTTTCTTAATTGATGTAACCTAATAAAAATGAGGCAGAATTATAGTTGCTATACTTAGGAATGCTCTGGGGCAATGTTTTTTCAACAGAAGGACAGGTTTATAAATACAGGCTCTCCTACAAACTGCACTATCCCTAGATAAACAGAACACAGAGACATCCCGGGTGCATATGTTTGTTCAAGGATTGCCTGAACCCATCAGATTAGGACTTTCGGCAGTGGTAACCTGCCTTACTGGTCGAAGAAGAGCTGTCTCTAGTTACACTCAGTCCTTTACGAGTGCAACAGCTGTTGTCTGGACCGACTCTGAGCACGGGACAACAATTCCCGGAGCTAAAATCCCAAATCTTCACAGCTTGAGGACAAGACTAGGGCTTTATAATTAACAGCTGTAATGATAATATGTGCTGATGAACAGACATGAATTGAGACGCAGTTGACTAGTCACTATGCTAAAAACCTAGCTAGAATTTTTCATGACTAAGCTAACAAGCAGGTTCTCTTTTGGCTTTTGCAGAAGGAAAAGGTCCCTACACAACACAAACCGCCCATTTTCCTCATTCGTCATCTTGTATTTTTGCATCAGATAATCTTTAAGGATAACTATAAGTCTAGATCGATTTAGCCAGACAGATATTGCAGATGAGAGAGTTTTGGAAATCATTCTGTAAAGGGCAGTGTTTTTATCAACCATATAGATGCAGTTTGCAAAAATATTTTCCCAGTGACATCCATAGTGCTAGAATCAGTAGCCCTGTTCACAAGCTCCCATTTTCTTCCACCTCTAGCGCAGCTTTCTGAATTCCTTATGTTTCCAACATATCCTGGTGGCTTTATTCCATTAAATAAGTTCTTCTCCAGCATCTGTAAGGTAATATGAAGAGCTCGTATCCAGCGGCCATCCAATCTCCAGCATGGCAGCTTTATTTAGGTTTGTACCTCACTATCTCAACAAAAAAAAAAAGGCTGGTGCTGTCAATCAAGTTACAGAATAATATACAAACTTTTAATTTTTAAACATTTTTAAAAGACATAGTGTTATTTACTTTTTGTAAAAGAAAGGAAGTTATACTGGTCTTGAGAGTTTGTTCTTGCAGCTCTCCACACAATAACTGGCCAAGGCAACTCTGGAATCTCTCTGCTTCTTCTCTTGCTCACAAAATCAGTGAAAGATAAATGCAGAAGATGAATGCTGGGAACCCCAACTGTCAATCCAGCATTGCATACTGGTACCATAAAATGCTTCTCTGGCTGCCCCTGTCTTGCAAAACCAGATCTTCAGTTGCAGTTCCCAAGCCAGGATTGATTCCTGCATCCTAATGACTTAAACCAGCATGGCAAGGACTTCATCCACTGCACATTTCAATTTTCTAGGAAATACACCATCTCAGGTTAAACATTTTAATGCTTCTTTATCTGGGAAACAAAAAATATGGATTTAGCAGACCTCACATCTGTATTCTAAAAGTTGGTATGACTTCTAGAATCATTTGAGGAGAGTAACAAAGTTACATAATTTGGTGCACCAGCACCGTGTTACTCTTGCTCCTTTGTGGCATGTTAGAAGATGAGAAGGAAGAAACCTGACGGACTTCCACAAGAGACTCGCAGTTTGCTCACCGCCAGCTGTTTGGATGCTATTGACTAGTGCTTAGCGGACAACTGTGATGATCTTAATTCCATCAAAGCACGCTTGTATTCCCAGTGACATGGTAAGCAACAACCCAAAAGAGTGATAAAAAATAATTACAGCTTCTGTGCCATGGCATGTAAAGAACATTCTGAACTGCAGTTATTGTGCTGGAATGATAAATCTTGTGGCTGTTAAAAGAAATAGCTGCACAGTACTGATTTGAAAGTGTTATGCACTGAACATCACTGATGCACTGGGCACACAGAAGGAAATGTCTCTCCCTCTGAGGATTTCCAAATAAAGTTAGAAACAGACAGTACAGTGCAGATACACGAGATCCAAGAAAAGATGTAAAGGACGTAAATTCCAAATACTGGAAATGCATCCCTTTTAATAAATCCAAATCCAACAGTTTAGACCTGAGGGTCAAAACTTAAAACCTGATCATCAGGCTACCGCTGGTCTGCCTCCGATATATGATCCAGAGCTGGACGATCCTGCTCAGATTCAATGACCTGAGCACCCCTTGACTTGTACGATGCCATTGCCCTCAACTTATGTTGCTGCCCTTTCTGTATTTTGCTCCCTGCCCAACATCCAGCTCGGCAGAGGCAACCACCACGCCACCGCCCACCAGTCAACCCCTCGACCTCTGCCGACCTGAGGCCGAGGCCCCTCCACACTTCTCTCCAGACCCCCAGTTGGGCGGGATGGATTCGGCCGCCTTGTGATGCTCCAGCAAGACGGAGCATCACTCGTAAATCCTTCGTTAGAACATCTCCCTGGACAGCCACCCGGGGAAAAGCGGGTGTGTTTTTGACGGGTGTGCTCCTGACCCTCCACCGCGGGCCGCCCGCTGGCCCCTTGGGGCCGGTGGGCCAA